>NW_024081588.1:0-169390 GCF_003009895.1 Hyaena hyaena
GAGTGCAAGTACGGAGCTCCTTACTTCTCCGCCATCTTGCCACCTCCTCTCTGCTTTCTTCCTTCTTATACTGTTTTTTTAATGGTTATTTATTTTTGATAGAAAGAAAGTGCAAGGAGGGAAGGGATAGAGAGAAGGGGACAGGGGATCCGAGGATCCGAAGCAGTCTCCTCGCTGACAGCAGCTAGCAGGATGCAGGGCTTGAACTCAGGAACCATGAGATCACAACTTGAGCCCAAGTAGACGCTCAACCAACTGAGTCACCAGCACTCAACCAACAGTGCCACCCAGGCACCCCTTTCTTATATTCTTTACTCTGGTGATATCTTCTTTCTGATTCTCCTTTCTATCTTTTTCTATTGCTTTTCTTTACTCTCATGGTACTACCTATCTTTGTCTGCTATTATTAATTATTTATGCTTAATTCTAGTAAATCTTGCCTATCCCCACGTACTACTATCTACACGTGTATCATGTGAAAGCGTGCACTTCCTAGTTGGGACCCTCTTGAGCACTAGTCTTAAATATCCAGTTTCTATATCACTGTTCAATTCTACATCATTGCTATATTAATTTTCTTTTCATCCCTACTGCTAGTGTCATAACTCAGGTTCATTCCATTTCTTGCTTATGTTATTTCAGAAGACCAATAATCCATCCTTTAATTTACCCCTTTTTGTTCTGAAATGCAAACTTGATCTTAAAATTGCCCATGGCCTGAGATTCAAAATTTATAGAACTTGATAATAGAAATATGATGTGTATATACACCAGTATAAACTGATGAATTTTTTTCTTTCATGTTATCTGCTATAATGGAATGTGGAGAGAATAAATCATGTTATCCTATCGCTGGTCTAGCCTAATTAGGACCTAGTGATTCAGAGAATTTAGCATCCTTTCTTAAAAATAAGCTTTAGCCCTGAAATGACTGACATAAGTTTTGAGTCATGGAATCATAAGATATGCTTTGGTTTATCAAATGGGATAGAAAAAGAACCACCTTGGGGCACCTGGGTGGCTCAGTTGGTTAAGCGTCCAACTTCAGCTCTGGTTATGATTTCAAGGTTCATGAGTTCAGGCCCCACATTGGGCTCTGTGCTGACAGCTGGGAGCATGGAGCCTGCTTCAGATTCTCTGTCTCCTTCCCTCTCTGCCCCTTCCCTGCTCACACACACACTCTCTCTCTCAAAAATAAATTAACATTAACAAAAGTTTAAAAAGAAAAAGAACCATCTTGCTTCATTACTATTGTCACTTATTATTATTGTTTAAAGCTGCCAATGTCAAGGATAAAATACTTTTTGCATCATGATATCTCAAATGAAAAATTATAAGCTAAATGCCAGTGTGCCCACAGGAAAATTTAAACACTTAGGCCTCAACCAAATTGCTTCTTCAAACAACTTAATTCTACTAGATGAGTGAAAAGAAAACAAACATTTATTTTAAAAGTTTAGCGCTAGTGTAAGTGGACCTGAGCAGCCCATACTGTGCTATTCATTAACTGTATATCATTTGTCATACATATCATATGTATATTATATATACAGGTTTGAGTAAAGGAAAATAATTCAGATAATTCAAATATACTTGGAGTAGGTGAAAATGGTAAATAATAGATTCAAATATGAAAATCCTTTGGCAGAGAGATAGCTAGAGGTATAGAAAATTCCGAGAACCAAGAGACAGATCTTTTAAAAGCATATTGTAGACGAGAATATACCGTTTGAAAATCAGGAAAAAAGAAGTTTCAACTTCTGCTAAATTGACTTTCCTGGATGGCTTCCATGAAAGTTTTAAAGGATTTCTCAGTAGCTTAAAATACATGTAAATATATATATTTAAATACTTAATTGTATCTAGGACTTATGGAAATTAACAGTTGCTTAATTATACTACTTACATTCTCCTGGATGAGCCCAGTGCATTGTACATCTATTAGGAAAACAGATGAAAATCTCACATATCCATATTCAATGAACATACGAGGGTTTCTCTCATATTAGACTTTCGCTTCTTCAGTTTTAGTTTTCTACGTCATGCTTGTTTTAGATTCATTATCAAGAAATTGTTATAGTGTCTGAGATGAGGTAGATATTTGAAATCGAAATTGCATAGAAAGAAGATGTATGTGTACAGCTCCCTTTCTGTTTCTGATGTGCTCTTCATGCATGACTAACCTGGAGACAACAGGAAGCCTATGCAATAATTGGAATCACCCAGCACTTTTCATTATGTGCACAGCTAGATTCTATGTGTGTGTCTGTGTGTTCCTAGTGTGTGCTGGATCTTGGCCCTGCTTGGGCTCTAAAATGCTTTGTAAAACCAAACAGAATGCGTTTGATGCCTGTTTGCGCTTCATTCACATTTCCAAATAACAGTGTTATTACTATCTCTGAACATCTCATATATTTCAAAGCTATTAGATTTAGACACTTTAACTATATAACGTTCTAAACTTTTAAAAAATTGGCATTAAATCCAGATATAAAAGTCAAATACAAAATTAAAACATTTTCATTTATTTTAGGAGTTTCTATTGCTACTTTTTATCAGATAGTGTAGAAGTTGAAGAGATCTTAGTAGTATTGACTGCTTTGCATTAGACACAAATTATTTTAATGGTAAAAGTATATTGAGATAAATAGTTTTAGAAATTTTGGCTTACAACACTCAAATTCTAAAATGTTTGTGTCTGCTGATATAACACAGAGAAGTCAAAGTAATGAATCTAGGTTTCTTATTCAGGTCCTTTGCCTTTTTTTCTTAATTGGGCTTTTTGTTGTTTTAATTGAGTTGTATTAGTTCTTTATATTTTTTTAATATTGACACTTTATCAGATATATGATATGCAAATATTCCATTCTGTAGATTGTCTTTTCATTTGTTGATGGTTTCTTTTGCTATGCAGGATTCTTTATGCTTATGCTATGCAGTGATGCCTCCAGCTTCATTCTTTTTGCTTAAGATTGCTTTAGGTATTTGGGATAATTTATGGTTCCATACAAAATTTTCTGGAAAATGTCACAGGGATTTTGACAGGGAGAGCATTAAACTTGTATATTGAATTGGGTAGAATTGACATTTAACAATGCTAATTCTTTCCATCCATGAATAAAGGATTTTTTACCTTTTATTTATGTCTTTTTCATCAATATTTTATAAGTTTAAATATATAAATTCTTCTGTGAATGGTATTGTTTTCTTAATTTTTTTTTTGTATACACTGTTCTTAGGATACAAACTTTCCCCTCATTTCTAACTTTGTTATTTTGTTTGTAGTGTATCTTTTATCCCCCATGTACTTTTTTAAAAGTTTATTTACTTATGTTGAGAGAGAGAGCAAGAACAACTGGGGGAGGTACAGAGACAGAGAGAGAGAGAGAATCCCAAACAGGCTCTGCACTGTCAGCCCAGAACCCCCTTCTGGGCTCAGTCTCACATGTGAGATCGTGACTTGAGCTGAAATCAAGAATTAGAAATTTAACTTACTGAACCACTCAGGTGCCTCTCCCTCATGCACTTTTAACATTTTTTAAAAAAATATCTGGGCTCCTGGGTGGCTCAGTGGGTTAAGCCTTGGACTCTTGATCTTAGCTCAGGTGATGATCTCACTGGTTGTGAGTTTGAGACCCATGTTGGGTTTCTCACTGAGAGCTTGAAGCCTGCTTGGGATTCTGTTTCTCTCTCTCTCTCTGTCCCTCCCCTGCCCTGTCTCAAACTATCTCTCAAAATAATAATATAAATTTAAAAAAATAACTCAAAATAATTATATAAACTTAAAAAATAAATAAATAAGAGGTCTTCTTTATCTCTCTTTTAAGTGGCTTGATTTTGATGTTCTTTGTTGTATTTCTTTTTCATATTTCTTCTGGAAGTGGTTCATTGAGCTTCTTAGATCCATGGGTTTATTTTTTTGTTGAATTTATAGTTTTTCCACATTTTTCCTACAAGTATTTTCTTATGATCCTCTCTTTTCCTCTCAGATTCCAAATATATTTATATGAGGCCATTTGAAGTTGTCTCATAACTCATTGGTGCTCTGTTAATGTTTTTTTCAGTAGTGTTTCTCTTTTTGTTTCATTTTGGATTATTTCTATGCCTACCCCTTCATGTTCACAAATCTCCCCAGCAGCATGTGATCTGATGTTAATTCCACCAAGTATATTTCATCTCAGATACTGTGTGTTTCATCTCTAAGGGTTCAATAGGGGGTTGTTTATATGTTTTACATACTCCCGTGTTCCTCTTCTTTCTCAATTGTATGGAGTATTATTTAAAATAACCATACTAGTGTCCTTTAATACTAATCTAATCATCTGTATCATTTGAGGGGTCATTTTAATTGATTGTTTTTCTCCTTAGTATCACATGTACTTCTTTTTGTTTCTATGCATACTTTTTATGGATGCCAGACATTGTAAAATTCAACATTGTTAGGTGATAGATTTCTAAAATTTTGTGTTCTTTTAATTCCCTTTGAGTTTTCTTCTTGACTTTAGATAAGATAGGTATAAACTGTTTTTATTTTTTGAGGCTTGCATTTCAGCTTTGTTAGGTCAGCCCTATCCTAATAGTCTTTGTTCTAAGTCTAATCTGGCCCTACTACTCCAGAAATAACAGTTTGCAGACTCTATTTGATGCCAAGCTTATTAGAAAGTTTTCCACTCTGGATAGTGAAAGCAGGAATATTTCCTCGTACTTTGTAAGGTCTGGGGATTTTTCCATCTACTCCTTTCCAAGGGCTTTTCCCTGCCTTGGAAATTTTCTCGCATACTTGTGCTGACCAGTGCTCTGATGAAGATTTGAAGGGACCCCTGTGCATGTGAGGGGCTGTCTCTATACAGTTCTCTGCTACTCTGTCTTATGATTTCTAGTTCCTTGACCTCCTCAAACTCTTAAGCTATTTCCTCAACTCAGAGACAGCTCTGGACTCCATTTTTGTTTCCTTCCTTAGGTAGTTGCCCTGAAGCTCTTTGTAGGCAGTTAGATGGGACAATTGTAGGGCTCATCTTATTTGTTTCTCTTTTCTCAATCATCTTGTCTGGCCTGCTTTCCAATGAGACATTAGTTTCACGTGTCTTATCTAGTTTTCTAGTTGTGTACAATGGAAGAAATAGTACATTTACTCCCTGTTACTGTATCATGCCTAGAAGTTAACATCCTAGTTGTTTGAAGTATTGGGGATTTCTCTGGACACTTAAGTTCCCATGTGGTTATAGAATTTTGGTAAGGTTTCTTTCTGTCTCCTACTATGAAAATAAATATTTTATAATTCTTTTACATTTTCTTTCAGCTAATACTAATGTTAACTAACATTTCTTTGAGTAGATTATTCTATTTGTAAATATCCAGCATATAGTTTACTTCATAATGAGCTTTTGCCTTCCAGATTCTGAGTGTCAGAGATAAAGACCAAAGCATGTGTGACTCAGCCACATCTAACATGAATCTTTTTATCATCCATCTATTCTAAGGCCAATAATCCTTCCCTTAAATTCTTCAACTCTTCCCAAGCTTCATTTCAAAGTCCTCCATGTTTGCTTTTCTATTGTTTTCTTTCATTTATTCATCTGCATTCCCCAATTTCCTCTTTTCCTTTTTAGTAATTCTCAGTATGAGACCATCCATCCACCAGCAGCCTAAAAAGAATATAGAAATATTCTTAGGCCAGAAATCATTATCTGGGATAACTTGAGTTAATTAACCACCAGTATTAACATTTCCCATGGTAACATACCTCAAATAAAAACCAACTGACCTGATTACCTTGAATATTTACTATTTAGACTTATATATTAACTACATTCCAAGGAGTTTTTTGGCATCATTATTTCTTTTGTTATTTGTCATTAACATAACATTGTTTAACAAATATTTAATTAAAATTTTTGAAGAGAAAATAAAATATGGAATAATACAGCTTTAATTAACAAATTCACTTAGTCTTGTTTAATGTGGTCATAGTTGCTGTATTATACAACATATATGTGCATTTCAGAAATGCTTCATGAGTATTTGTTGATTTTAGGAACAGACACTTGAAGGCTGCAAAGTTCCAAAAAGATGTTAAGTTTTGTTGAGTTGATTTCTAATATGAAACTAGGAATCAGCATGTCAGAGATTCACAGCTTTTAGTATTGATACTAAATAATAGGCATAGTTTCTAAGTAATATATTCTTATGATGTTTATGAACTCTTCAATTTATTTGAAACATAATACTTCTCACAGCAAATCACAACCCTGTCTAGTTGCACAGTATGCACTCAGAAATGCTCCAGGTTGTAATGCCTTCTGTTAAATGTATCTGTAGGTGTTGAGCCTTTTTACTTACTTTTAGTATTATGTTCTTAACTGTTACCTGAGATGTCTTTTATGTTGCAATTTGTAATCTCTTTAAATCATTAGTCATTTTAATTGACAGATATTAAAATTCTTTTAAAAACCTGATTAGAGTCATCTCTAATTCATAAAGATTTATTTTCAGCTTTCATTTTCAGGCCTATCATCTGCAAATAATATCTAGCATCATGGCCTTCAGATGTTCCCTTTATGCTTGCAAATACTATTGCCATTAAGAAATATATAGGAATTATTCTATATAAGATTTACTGTTGTTATTGCTTTATCGAAATATAAAATTTGAAATGAATAATGTATTTAAGAATTGTGTTAGTTAATTATAAGAAATAGTGAACATTCTCAAGTTAAAATGACTACCCTAACTATAAGTACTAGCTTGCTTATGACCAATTACTTTTTTGTTTTTTTCTCCAAAATTTAAACTTACTCAGTACAGTATCCATAGCTCTTTTCAAAAAGTGTAAAATAATCTTTGTAATTAAGAAAGCTAATAGTTGCAAATGGTTAATATAATCTCATGTTTTTCCATTACTGTAAAAGGTTCCTATAAACATTTTATTGTCATGTCAGTTGCAATGTTTTCCTGCCTTGGTGAGGATTATTATAGATCTCTGCTCCATTGTTGTTAGTTGTTTTCTGTTGCCCGTTTTTATTAATTCTCATCCTTCATATTTTTATGAAGTTCCAAAACTGAATCTATCAGTATATATTAAAATTTAATGTCATACATTACTATTATTTACCAAAATATCTGGATTTATTCATCATTCAGAGACCTGGAGTCTTATATTTTTCTGCCGTTGTGAAAATAAGCATGACTAGGCAACTTCCTTTAGTTTAAACATAGTTTTCAGAAATAAATACTTAAGAAGGGACATTCAGTTTCTTGTGCTTTTTTCTCTCAAAGTAGTTATTACCATATTTGTTGATTTTGAGATTGTCAAGAACAAAACTAAATGTTGAGTCACTACATAGAGGAGAACTATACTGGAGAGACACCTGAACCTGGGGAGTGAGTTTTATGTAAGAAATAAGTTTTATTGAAAAGTCATCGAGTAGCACTTATTCATGGTAAAAACTCTAAGTAAGCTAGGAATAGAGGTGACTTCCTCAGCTTGACAAAGAACAACTGCAAAAACCTACAGCTAATATCAGACTTAATGGTAAGGAACTTGATGCTTTGCTACTAAGCTCAGGTACTGGGCTAGGATATTTCCTTTCACCACTCCTTCTAACCATAATATTGGAAGTTATACTGAATTCAATAAGACAAAAAAAAGGAAATAAAAGGTATATAGAGAGGGAAGAACTAAAACTGGAGGTAGGGAAAGAAGAATGGACAGAGTACAAAGTATTTTTAAGTCATGGAAAAAATCTGATATCAGAATGATGGATATGTGTCATTATACATTTGTCTCAACCCATACTATGTACAATACCAAGATTGAACCATAATGTAAACAAGGAAATTTGGGTGGTAATGATATGTCAGTACAGGGTCATTAATTGTAGCAAATATAACATGCTAGTGGAGGATGTTGATTATAGCGGAAGCTATCCATACATGGAGGCTGAGGATATATAGGAAATATCTTTATTTTTCCACATTGTTTCTGGGAACCTAAGCTACTCTAAAAACAAAAATCTAAATTAAAAAAAAAGAAGAATGGGCAAACAAACAAAAATCACTGAACTGCTTGTTATCCTGAGTAATACATTTTCATGACAAAAATATCTTGTCTACTTAGGCCATTCTATCCCATGGTTTCCAGTTATACTTTTGGTACTTGTTGCTAAATATTCATCAAGTGCTATTTCATTTATCACCAGTATTAAAGTTATATCAAATTTGCTTATATCCAGCTCTGTCATCTCTTCTTTTTAAAAGATGTTCCCAAATATGCCAAAATCCATCTCTCCTTTCTAACTGTTCCTATTCCATGTATACCCTATGTCATTGGTTTCCAGAATGGTGCCTATATGTGTTAGTGGTGGCAAAAGTAACTTATTAGAATATAGAAGGGAAATATTATGAGTTCAATTCATATGTATGTTTTTATGAGAAAAGAAAAAAAATAAATTTTACACATTCTCTTGTACCTGTGCAGATTTACATGCCAGATGCTCAGTTGCTGTGCATCTCATATGGTAAATGATAACATCCCAAGAAAGTCATGGGAGATCCTCTATGCGAAGAGGTTGAATGTGGGGTTCATCAGCTCTTATTATTTCTTAGTGCATGGAACATATTGAGTGAAAATGTATTGTGAGTCCATCATGTTGAAGATAATTCTAATAAGAAATACAAAAATCAAAGGATTTCCAGAAAAGATAGCAGAGTAGGAGGATTCTAAATTCACCTTGTTCCATGAATACAACCAGATAATACCCACATCAGTGTAAATAACTCAGAAAACACCCCAAAGACTGACAAAACATTCTCCACAGCTAAAGGTAGAGAAGAGGCCACATCAAAACTGGTAAGAAGGGAAGACATGTGCTCTGGAAGCAAAATGACCCACAAGACTGTCTGGGGGAGACAGATCCATGCCAATTATGGAGAAAGGAGAGGAGCAGAACCCACACTGGGCACCCCAGCACAGAGACCTGAATTAGGAAGATGAATCCTCATAACATTTGGTTTTGAAAACCAGAGGGTATTAACATCACAAGTTTGTACTTCAGTGAGGCTGAATGCCTGGATATTTAAAAATCAGCAGCTCTGCTCTGGGAAACAAGAGGGCAAGATGAAACTGAGTCCCTGACCTTACAGAGACAGCACAGCAAAGAGCTCCACTAAGATACAGCATAGAAGCAGCAGTTTGAAAAATGCCTGGTGTATATAGGAAGGAGATTTGTTTACTAATCTCAGAGCATGTGCTGGAGAGGCAGGGATCTTTGGGAGACTTCTCCAAGAACAAAAGACCTTGTGGCCACTATTTTCCTTTACCTCCCTCTAACCTAGATACACTGACACCTGTGGGAATCAGTGTAGTTCCAATACTCTTCACATAGCTTGCTAATAGTATGTCCCACCCCTGTGACCTCCAACATGTCCTCAGCAGTTTTCCACAACAGCACCAAGTTTCCTCCCACAGCAGACCTGTGCAAACCTTGCCAACACCACACACCTTTGCTTCTAGGGACTCAGCCCCTCCAGCCCAGTTTCAGCAACAGTATGTTCAAAGTGGAACCACAAGCATGACATTGTGCAAGCAGCCCTAATAGGGGTTCCAAAGTGACTTATGTTTGGGGATGAGCAGAAGATAAGCACACAGAAGATAAGTTCCATTGCAGCCCTAGTAGTGGACTGGGTCAGACATTTGGTCTGACTATAGGCCCTGCTCACCAACGAAAACCTCCCAGGGGATAATACAAGAGAATAACCTATAGTTCAATGCCACTGCAGCTCTTGCAAACACTTGGTCTGACTCAAGTTAAGCACAAGGTGGTCACATATGGACCTACTTAGAACACAAGGACCAAACCCTACCCACAATAGGGAAAGAGAGCCATGACACATGACTGGAGGTAAAAGTGGCTCAGCCACAACAGTAGGGCACATGTAATACACATAGGAGATGCCCCTGAAGTGCCAGATTCTGGTTAACAGGGGATATTGCATTACAGGGCACTACTGAACTCTTTTTTTTTTTTTTTTTTAATTTTTTAATGTTTTTATTTATTTCTAGGAGAGAGAGAGAGAGCGGCAGCATGAGCAGGAAAGGGTCAGAGAGAGAGGGAGTCACAGACTCTGAAACAGGCTCCAGGCTCTGAGCTGGCAGTCAGCACAGACCCCGACGCGGGGCCCGAACCCACAAACAGCGAGATCATGACCTAAGCGAAAATCGGACGCCCAACTGACTAAGCCACCCAGGTGCCCCCTGAACTGATTTTTATAAGGCCACTACTAGCAAAAGCAGGAGACATAGCTATCATTCCTAACAGGTACAGAGAGATAGACAAAATGAAGAGAGAGAGTAATATGCCCCAAATGAAAGAACAGGATAAAATCACAGCAAGAGAGCTAAATGAAATGAAGATAAGTAATATCTCTGGTAGAGAATTTAAAGTAATGGTCATAAAGATATTGGACTTAACAAACGAGTGAAGAATCTCAATAAGACTCAACAAAGAGATAGAAAACATAAAAAAGCACCAATCAGAGATGAAGTACTCAATAACTGCAATTAAAAATAGAGTAGAGGGAATAAATAGGAGAGCAGAGGAAGCAGAAGAACGGGTCAGTGACTTGGAGAACAGAGTAATGGAAAACAATCAAGCTGAACACAGAAAGAATAAACATTAATAAAGAATTAGAATAGATTAAAGAAACTCAACCACACCATCAGGCATAACAACATTTGCATTACAGGGATCCCAGCAGGAGAAGAGAGAGAAAAGCAGGCAAGAAAATGTATTTGAAGAGATAATAGCTAAAAACTTACTTAATCTAGAGAAGAAACAAATCCTGATCCAGGAAGCACAGAAAGCTCCCAATAAAATCAATCCTAGAAAGTCTACATCAGGACACATGGTCATTAAAATGGCAAAAAGCAATGATGAAGAGACTTTGGGTTTGCCTGCATACCTCAATCAGTTAAGCTATAACTCTCAATTTTGGCTCAGGTCATGATCTCACAGTTTGTGAGTTTGGGTCCTGGTCAAGCTTCATGCTGGCAGCATGTAGCATACGTGAGATTCTCTCTCTCCCTCTCTCTCTTTGCCCCTCCCCTACTTGAGAGTTCTCTCTCTCTCTCTCTCCAAAATAAATAAATTTTAAAGAAATAGAGAGTGAATTTTAAAAGCAACAAAACAGTTATATACAAGGGAAACCCCATAAAGCTATCAGCTGATTTTTTAGCAGAAACTTTGCTGGCCAGAAAGAAGAAGCATGATGTATTCAAAGTGCTAAAAGAAAAAAAAAAACAAAACAAAACAAATAAAATATGCAGCAAAGAATACTCTATCCTTTATTCAGAATAGAAAGAGAGTTAAAGAGTTTCTCAGGAAAACAAAAGTTAAAGGAATTCATCACCACTAAACAAGCACTATAAGAAATGTTAAGCGGTACTCTGAGTGGAAAGGACTATAAGTAAGAGTTAGGAAAATAAAAAGCACATCATTAAAAATAAGTATATCTATAAAAATCAGCCAAAAGACTCACAGAATAAAAAGATAAAAAGTATGATACCATGTACCTGAAACATGGTGTTGGGGAGAGCAATAAGAATGGGTTCAAATTTAAGTGGCCATCAACTTGATATAGACTGCTATATGCATATGATGTTCTATACAAACCTAATGGAAATCACAAATCAAAAACCAGTAATACGCAAAAAACAGAGAGAAAGAAATCCAAATATATGCTTCACAAAAGCCAACTAATTGTAATAGAAGAGAGTAAGGGAAGAAAGGAACTGAGAAGAACTAAAAAAGCAATTATAAAATAAGGAACAAAATGGCAAAAAATGCATACTTATAAATAATTATTTGGAATTTAAATGGGCTAAACAGTCCAATCAAAACACATAGGGTGATGAAATGTAAAAAAGCAAAAAAAGCAAAAAAAAAAAAAAAGCCACAATCCCCCCCAAATAAAACCAAGATGCATCTATATGCTGCCTACAAGAGACTCATTTCAGACCTAAAGACACATGTAGATTGAAAGTGAAAGGATAGAGAAGCATTTATCATGCACACGGATGCAAAAAGTAAGCTGGGTAGCCATACTTACATTGGACAAAATAGGTTTTAACAAAGGCTGTAACAAGAGACAAAGAAGGACACTATATAATAATAAAAGGAAAGTACAAGAAGAAGATATAACAGTTGTAAAAATGTATACACCGAACATGAAAGCACCCTAATACATAAAACAGTTAATAACAAACATAGAGGACCTAAAAGACAATAATATAATAAGAGTAGGGGACTTTAATACTGTATTTACGTCAATGGAAAGATCATTTAAACAGAAAATCAACAAAGAAACAGTGCCTTTGAATGACACATTGGACTAGATCGATTTAACAAATATATTCAGAAAATTTCCATTGTAAAACAGCAGAATACACGTTCTTTTAAGTACACGTGAAACATTTTCTAAAATAGAGCACATATTAGACTATGAACAAAGTCTCAACAAATTTAAAAAGGTTAAAAACATACCATTCATCTTTTCTGACCACAATGCTGTGAAACTAGAAGTCAACCATAAGAAAATCTGTAAAGATTCTCATGGAAGTTAAATAACATGTTATTAAGCAATGAATGGGGTAACCAAGAAATCAGAGAGGAAATTTAAAAAAAAAATGGAGACAAATGAAAATAAAAACACAGAAGTCCAAACTCTTTGGGGCACATGAAAAGCTATTCTAAGGAGGAAGTTTATAACAATATTGACCTATCTCAAGAAGCAAGACAAATCTCAAATAAACAACCAGTCCTTACACTTAAAGAGCTAGAAAAAGAACAACAAACAAAATCCCAAACCAGCAGAAGGAAGGGAATAATAAAGGTTAGGGCTGAAATAAATGAAATAGAAACTAAATAAAAACAAAAGCAACAAACAAGCAAACAAAAACAATAGAGGTAAAATGAAAACAGGAACTGATTGAAAGATCAACAAAATTGATAAACTTTTTTAAATTATATTTTTGAATTGACAAGCTTTTAGCTAGACTGATAGAGAAAGAGAGAGGACTCAGAAATCATAAATGAAAAAGGAGAAACAACCCACACCACGGAAATATAAAGTATTGCAAGAGAATATAATGAATAATTATATATCAACAAATTGGACAACCAGAAGAGGTGGATAAATTCCTAGAAACATGTAACATCCAAAAACTGAATTAGAAAGAAATCGAAAGTTGAAACAGGTTGTTTACCAGCAGTGAAGTTGAATCAGTAATCAAAAAACTCATAGCAAACAAAAGTCCAGATACATATACCTTCACAGGTTAATTCTACGAAACAAATAAATAAGAGTTAACACCTATTCTTCTCTAACTGTTCTAAATAGTAGTAGAAGAAGGAAAACTTCCAAATTTATTCTATGAGGCCAGCATTATTTTGATACCAAAACTAAACACACTACAAAAAGAGACACATAGGCCAGTGTCTCTGATGAATATAGATGCAAAAATCCTCAACAAAATATTAGCAAGCCTAATCCAACAATACCTTAAAAAATCACTTACCACGATTAAGTGGACTTAATTCCCAGAATGCAATGATGGTTCAGTATTTACAAATCAATGTGATACATCACATCAAGAAGAGAAAGGATACAAACCATATAATCATTTTAATACATGCAGGTAAAGCATTTGCCAAAGTATAATATCCATCCATTATTAAATCCTGCAACAAAGTAGGTTTAGAGATGATATATCTCAACACAATAAAGGCCATGTACGAATAACCCACAGTAAATCTCATATTCAATGGCAAAAAAAAAAAAAAAACCCTGAGTTTTTTCTCCAAGGTCAGGAACAAGACAAAGATGTCCACTCTCACCACTTTTATTCAACATAGTACTTGAAGTCCTAGCCACAGGAATCAGATAAGGTAAAGGAATAAAGTCATTCAAATTGGTAACAAGTGAAACTTGTACTATTTGTAGATGGCATGACACTCTATATAGAAAACCCTAAAGACTGCAGCAAAAAAAACTGCTAGAACTGATAAATGAATTCAGTAAGGTCACAGAATGGAGAATCAATTTAAAGAAATCCAGTGCATTTTTATACACTAAGAATTAAACAGCGGAAAGATAAATCAAGAAAACAACCTCATTTACAATTGCACCAAAAATAATGAAATATCTAGGAATAAACTTAACCAAGGAGTAAAAGACCTTTACTATGAAACCTATAAAACATTGATGAAAAAACTGAAGACAACACAAACAAATGGAAAGGTGTTCTATGCTCTTGGGTTGGATGAACAAATATTGTTAAAATGCCTATACTATCCAAAGTAATCTACAGATTTAATGTGATTCCTATCAAAATACCAATAGCATCTTTCACAGAAGTAGAACTATCCTAAAGTTTGTAGAGAATCACAAAAGACCCCAAATAGCCAAAGCAATCTTGAAAAAGAAGAACAAAATGTGAGATATCACAGTCCCAGATTTCAAGATATCCTATGAAGTAGTAGTGATGGTACAGGTGCATGCACGTGCATACACACACACACACACACACACACACCATACAGAGCAATAGTTAAATGTCTTTCTCCATTATTTTGACATCTGTTGGTATAATATGTAAATAATATTTTATGTATTCTGAGAACAAAAGACAAAAAGATATCTTATTTTTCTTTTATATTCCCTACCAAATATAGGACTGTGTTCTGCATAAAATAAATAGTCAAAATTTATATGATTATGGTCATTTGAAGGCAAAATGTGAGTGTACTTCTGTGTAAATGACATTTAACAGATTGCATCTCTGGTAACAGCACTGTCATACCATATCAACAATCAACTTGTGGATTACTTTAGCCAGGCTGAAAGATTAACAGAAAAAATATGTTTATGCACAATGAGCATTTCATGTCTATTTAGAAGAACAAATAATCCACTCCATTGTTCCTGCTGATTTATAATAGAATTCCTGATCTATATTTTTTCAAACAGATCAAAATTAAAGAAAATATCGATCCAGTTTATTTCTAGGATATTTTCCATTATAAAGTTAAAATCCCCTAGAATCTAAAACTTAAAAATGCCTATTTCATTTTACTGAGAATTGATTTGCTCTGTATTTCTAAAAATGAAGCTGGAACATCTAATATTACAATAAATGTAGCTCCAGAAAAGCATTGGATTTTATTGGTTGGGGGATAAATTGGCTTTTTCTTTAAATGTACCCCATTGGAATTCCCAGTTTGCCGACTTCTTCAGTTCCAGGTCTGGAATCTATGAGTTAATAAGAAAACCCAGGTAACTTACCACTATGTAGTTCCATGGATCTATATTGAAGATCCTTGGCCAGATAGTCTTCTCTCCAACTTTCACATTGTTCTTATGTTTTATTTTTTTTTACGTAGTTGTAATTTGAAGGGTGTCTATTGTATGAGTGGGAGTGAAGAGGAAACGTATGTTTACTGAGAATGCAATCATGATAAATATTATTGTTATTACTATATGATGCATTGTAAACAATTGATCCAGAAAAGTTAAAACAAGTGTTAAATGAAGGAATAGTATAAAGATAGAAATTTTATTATCAGACAAGTTTTTCTCAGGACAAAAAAAGTATTCAGAGAAGGGTTTTTTTAATAATAAAAAAGTATTCAATTCACAAGAAATATTTGTTTTAAAAAGAGTATAATGTCAAAAAAATATGACAGGTAATAGAGCCTCTGTACTGATGAACTAACATCTTCAGAAAACACAAGAGGTCAGAAATACATCAATGGTAAGTGATTTAACCCATGAAAGATCAGGTAAATGAAAAAGAGGACTTAAGAAAACCTAAACAAGGATATTAATAAAGAACCCATTTTACATATATAATATCGCTCTATCTTCTCCCCATTCATCCATCAATCTATCGAGAAAAAGACATCAGAAAATCTTCTTATTGACTGGCATTCTTTAGAGATTTTCCAACATAATAGTCTATAGAGAAAAGCTCATTAAAATTTAAAGTAAACTGATGAAAGCTCATAAGTAAAAGGGAAAGGGAAACAGGTGAGGGAAAAAGGTCATGTATGAATTAAAATACTTATATTTATTCATGCTGTCATATGATAAATTAAGCAACAGAAATATAAACAGAGCTGGTACTCAGGGGAGAAATATAACTTCAGGACTAGTGAGCATTCATTCAGACAGGGATGTGCTTTTGCTGCACTAGTTGTTAAGAATATTGAATATTACCCCTGAGTATGAATCTATTGTTTAGACTTACAAAGAACCAACTAGAATAGCTAAATAGGAAGAAGGCCCAAAGTGACTGCCTTCACAGAATATTACTTATAATTATGCATACTTTACACTTGATACTTTTCCATAGCACTTCAATTTTTATAATCTTGTGGCTAGATTGCTATAATAACTTTAAAAAAAATTCACTGATCCAATAACCAAACTTGAGCAGTCCTTTCCCCTTCTATACCCACCACGCAACCTTCTTTATACTTTTTCTTAACATGGTTACTCTTCCCATAATTGTTTATATCAATTCTCTTCTCAAATTATATTCATCTCTTTAAGATTTACTATTAACTATTTAGACTTAATAGTATTTTATTGTCATTAAAATATTAGCTTCCATAAATGGCTTTTTATAAACTCTAGAGGATTTTTCTTTACTTTTGTAAATGATTCTGAACATTAATAAATAAAGTTCTATTTATATTCAAAACAGAGTAGGAAAAAGCACTAACATGCTTGGGTAGAAGATAATCTGGATTTGGCTCTGGATCTCACCCATAAAGTCAGCTTCCTGTCACTGTAACTCTGTATTGTAGCCTCTTTTGTGGAATAATAATAATAATAGCATTAATAGTTTTATCACATGGTGCTGTGATAAAGATATTTCTGTTCTTTGACATCACCTATAAAACAAAGTATTGGGTGTCTTCTTATGACAAGATGCATATTATTTGCTTGAAACACACAGGTTAACATGAGGCAGCATGTCCTTGGAGGGATACATGCATATACAAAATCAGACACTTTAGACAGCCCTTCTATGCTTTGCATCTACACTTTTTCACTTTGCCAGTTTTGTTGGTAGCCAATATATTTAATTTCAGCTAGTTGTGCTCCTGACAGCAGTCACATCACATTACAGAATCTTCCAGACTTTGTTGGCACCTCAATCTCATTTTCTATGAAAAAATATGCCTGTTTCCTTCATCATGCAATCCATAATTATCTGAAAATCAGCAGCCTGCTGTTGATGCTAGCAAAGGAAATGAGGAAAGAATAATATTCTTTTCTTCACACATGCCTGGACACTCTTCAGAGACATCTGATGTAATTGCCAGTAACAATCTTACACTGATGCTCTTTTACACATCTATGGCTTAAGCGTTAAAAATCTTCCCTGAAAGAACCAGCTTATTCATGCATATATTAAAAACTGCATGGTCCTTTATTCTGTTCAACCGAGATGGTGTAAATTGGTGCATGATTCTTAGGCCAATTGTTTTTGGCGGGGTAAGATAATATTTCTCTTTAATTAAGTGGGCATATATGTGTGTCTGCTTTGAAAATGGAATTGAGAATTTAGTAATTACTCAATCTACTCAATATCAAAATGGATTTCTAGTCACCGATCTTTACAAAATCTTCACCCAGGAAATCATATCTGGGAAAACTGTTTCAGTAACATAAGACTTATTTGAATTATACCAGTAAACCTAATTTTTAACTAAAGAAGTTACCAAGCTGGGGAAAAACAAGTTGTTTTTGTTAATCCTGAATAATAAAAGTACTACTCTCTTAGCAACTTTCAAATACAGGGAATCATATAGTAAGTGTTTGCTATGAAAAACTATTATATCAGCCTTCTGTAATTAAAATATGCAGGTTTTACATGGGCCCTCCAATTTCTCTCACATAGTCAGATCATCCTCCTCACTTTTTACTTTTTTTAGTAAATGGCCCTATACCTTCTACTTAACTGTTTTTAATTGCAATTCCTTCATGTCATCATTACAATTTTTATATTTTTTAAAAATTTATTTTGAGAGAGAGGGAGAGTGCACAAGTGGGGCAGAGGGGAAGAGAGAGAGAGAGAGAGAGAGAGAGAGAATCTCAAGTAGGCTCCATTGCTGAGCACGGAGCCCAAAGCACAACTTGATCTCACAATTAAGATTGTGACCTGAGCCAAAACCAAGATTCAGACAGCTAATTGACTGAGCTACTCAGGAGTCCTTCATCATTACAATTTTAATGCCGTATTTCATATTAACACATTTAAATATTTGGAGCTTTGAGGGTTTTAAAAAAATTTCAGTTGTATACTTGTGTATTTTCCATATCTCACAGAAAATATGTTTTTGCTCATTGTGTTTTTAACAGCTGATCTTTTATCTTTTATTTCATACCCCTGTAGTGTTTTGAGTTTTACAAAAAATGGTAGCCAAAGTTAATTAGATATTAAAATTTGCAATATTGTATTTTCTTAGCATTTATAAATATTTAAAATCTATACAAAAAAGATTCTGAAGGGACCAATCCATGAAATTTATGTATCAAATGCACAAAATTGTTCAAGATTTCAATAGATATCCTCAGACCATAAGAGAAGGAACTGGTGTTAATATTATAGGCATATCCAACAGTAATAACTTTCATGTATACATTGCATAACAATGTACACAATACAACATAACAATAAGTCTCTACCATTATGAATTTCACCTCCACCAAACTCTAAATTAAGAACTTTACACAAAGAGGCATCTCATATAGTCAACAAGCCTGTTTTTCCTTTTTTTCTTTTTCCATGGGATGATTTTTCTTTTAGACCGAGTGTTTTCTTACAAACTGGCTAATATAACAATTTATATAAAAGGAGATAACCAATTTGTCTTTTGAATTCTTAAAAGAATTAATAAAAGTAATGCTGTTTTAAAACTCTAAACTACTTTTGTAACTACTATGAAGTTATTTTCTTTTAATTCTATAGCACGAGGCTAAAGGTTTCACACAGTTTTCTTTAAATAGTACCTATTACTATTTCTCTAATCTTTAAGTAACTGGTAGGCATGCATGTTGATGCCATGTGAATGATCATGTGGATAAATCATAGAAACATAACATGTTTAGAGGAAAATCTGATGGCAGTACAGCCGATATTAATATATCTTCTATTTTTTCTAATTTCCAGATATTTTAATTTATTCTTCCTATTGTGTTTCTTGTGATGTTTTACTAGTTTCATTTATTTAGTAACTCAAATTTGGGTATAATTTTTGCCAGTGTTTAATTTTTCCCTTTTCATACTTAAAAATAAGTCATGTCGGAACTAATATGAAATTGGCTATGCACTTTGGATTGGGCTTAAAAATGTGCATCAAGATGATTGATTTTTAAAAATCCTTAGAGAATTTTTATGAATTTCATGATGTTCTGGACATATTAACACGATATCCTAATATCGGCTTCCTCTTAGTCACCCGGATTATCTTAATTATATAAAAAGATATGAGAATCAGTTTATGTGTACAAAAATGTGCTATAAATATTTATTAAATTATTTTCAGTCAGATCAAAATTCTATATATTCATAGAAGGGCTTTAAGGCCATTTTATTTGTGATATATTTCACACAAAAGTCCAAGTAAGTACAATAATGAGGAAACACTTCATATGCCCTTTCAACCCTTTGAAAAGACCTGTGTGTAGAGAGACAAAGGAAATTTCTTATAGAAAGGAGTAAAGAATGATCTAATTCAAACCTCTTTATGTGCACTAATGCTTTGGATGTTTGAAAACTATTATTCTCTATGATTACTAATATAAAATAACTATTTCATTATTAAACATTAAAGAGAACATGTGATGTATTTATTCTAGTGCAATCTTAAAAGTAAATGTTAGAGTCTCTATATAGACTATTGTTTCATTGTATTAAAAAAAAAGTAAAATCCCTAAATCACCAAGTCTCCCAGCAACACACATAAAAAACATATTTGTGCTGCAATTTAAATGGACTAGTAAAGGGAACATTCAACCATTTGGAACTGAAATATTCATGAGCTACTCAGAGAACAATGAAACTAAATATCTTCAGATGTCCTAGAGGAACAAGAGTCAAGGAAACAAGAATAACGAGAGTCGATTCTATTTTAAACTTTGTTCTTTTTCCTCCTTTTACCCATTAGATGATAATATACAATTTAATCTTGCTACATTATGAATAAGATGTGACACGCTCACAATTCTATGCTAAAAATTCTCTTAAAGCTTTTGACATGGTTAATTCCACACTTTTAGGGATACTGGGACTTAAGTTGGCTTTGAAGCATTTAATCAGGTAATTAGAATTATGGATAAAATTTTCCTTAACTAAGTAAATACTAAAAAATATCTTATGGCATATCTATAGCTAAAGAAAAAAAACTACCATAAGTTCTACTAATACAATAATATCTTAATAAGATAAAGACCAAGATTTTCAGAAATTGTAACTCCCATAATCTCTACAAACATTCTTCTGCAAATAATAATTACTTTTTATTTGAGATATATCTACATGGTTCCATTCTCCCATTTTTAATTTTAAATCAGCAACACAATTTTAAAGGTTATCTATTATACATAACAGACATTAATTAAAAAAAAGAAAGTTTAAAAAAAGAACATTTGATTATTTTGGAGTTTTAATCGGATTGTAATTCTCAAACAGGATGACTTTTAAGTAAAAATTGGTCTAATTGAAAACAGGATGACTTTTTTTTCTTATGCCCAGTGACATTTAGAAAAGTATATGCATGTAAAACTTTTAAATTATATTATTATTAAAGCTAATTTCTTAAGTCTTAAATCCTCATACCCACCCTTTTTCAAATCCACCTTTCTTCCTGTGATTTCTATTAGTCAATTCTACTGCCATCTCCAAGCTCTTTAGATCAATAATCTACTGTAAGGCCACAAGTCTAAACGTCTAAACCAAACTGACTCCATGACAAGCTTTAAGTTTCCCCTCTGAACTAGAAGGCCTAAGTTTCAGCTTCCGTGAAACTATCAGACAGTTACACATTGCCCAAGGCAGGAGAAACCACCCTTGCAACACCCAATCAGGAAAGGCCCGCGACCACCCTCCACATTGTTAAGGGAGAGGCCTGGAGATAGAAACTATGGATAGGACTCTGTTACCTAATGTTAAAGTTCACCTGTTAGTCACCAAGTAAGAGCCTAGGCTCGTTCTGTGATTGGTTAAATTTAAAGGTACTCTAAACGTTGTAATTGGATCCCACCAAAAGTAACGAATACTCTAGACAATGTGTATGGTCAAACCCTCTGTCAATGATGTTGTATAATTATGATTAGATCACTGTTCCCATGTCACAACTTCTGTAACTCCCCAGTCACAAACCCCATAAAAACCCTACTCTGCCGTTATTCGTGGCTCTCAGCACAGATCCACCGCGCTGGTGAAGTCTGTGAGCCTGAGCTCGAGCCCGTAATAAAGCCCTTTGCCTTTGCATGCGTGACTCGGTCTCCCCGGTGGTCTCTGGTCAGTGAGGATACTGCGATCTGGGTATAACACTACATGTAGTCTTATTAATACTAAATCCTCACTGCTACATACCTTGATAAACCACCATCATCTTCTCTGTAGGTTACATCCAGCAGTCGCAATCACTGTTCACTTAGGGCTCAATGGCCTCCAAATCGATCTCTCCATTGCCACTTATATACTCCAGCAATCTTATTGATCCATGCACACAGGACACAAAGTGCTAACTTAAAATATAGATAGACAGACAGATAGACAGATAGATAGATAGATAGATAGATAGATAGATAGATAGATAGATGATAGATAGATAGACAGATAGAGCTAGATAGTCTCTTGTAACTCACTTAATTAAAACAGCTTGAAATATATCATGATAGAGTTCTCCATATTTTTGCAAGCCTTCTGCTATCTTTTGCACCTGATGAACTTTTTGAGCATGTATGTACAGCAAACAAAACTTGGATGATGATGCATCTTCTTCTAGGAGAAGAGGGAAGATTTATTTCCTGTCCTGACTCACCTGTGGCAAAAGGTGAGTTACGTTCACTAGCCTCCTCCTTTACAACATCAGGGTTTCCTAACCTTGGGGATTCTTAGCTGTGACACAAAAGCTCTGTGTGGGTAGCATCCACCAGGGCCTGCTTCTGCATTGCCGCTGGGGGACTTAAGGAAGAATGAAGCAATAGCTGCCTCTTGTGTTGTAAGTAACCATCTTTTGTCTCATCCAGGAGCTTCATATCTTCTGCCAGCATCTATGGAACTACAGCAGTCTCACTTGTTAGTTTGAAAGAATAGTGTAATCTCAGACCCTTCACAATTCCCACTTCTTGATTTGACCCTATAATTTCCAAATCTTCATTTATTTCTTCCTCTAGTGGAGCTTCATCAACCTTTTATCAGTTCTTTGAACTACTAAATGTTTTCCAGTATCAGTGAATTTCTTCATTATGTGTCTTCTGTCTCAAAATCTTATCCTAAATATTACCTGAATATTCTTGTTTTACTCATCTGCCATTCTTTGACTCTCTAATATACACAAATAACTGCTTCCACCCAGATATAATCTTCCAAATATTTTATTCTTTTTCATGTATAGTGCTTTTAACTTTTTTTTTTCTATGTATTTAAGAAAAGCAACAGAGGATATTCCAGGGTTCTACTCAGGAAAATCCCCTACAGGTTCTCACTTGGGACATCTGGGTGTGAGAATACTGTCAGGCAAAACATACACAGCTTTTAAGTTGTGACTTTGTGTTTCACAGAGGCTTACAGGTTTCCAGTCCATCCAGTAGTAGGTTATAGGTGATACGCTACATCATAGATGAAGAAGTGGGGGAGGAATCAGAGATAAACTGGAAGATAGTTTGCTCTTTGGTCTTCTCCAGTCTGCTTCTGGTTTCTCTTTGATAGATGGTCCTCACCTTTATCATCTGCCTGAACTCTCTTTACTCTTTGTTTTATGTGTTCTCCTTTCTTTTTCTTCCAAATCTTGGCCTATCTGGCCTTTTCAAGGTGGAAATGATCAAACATAAGCCAGTTTCTTGGTCTTAAACTTCTCAATTAGTTCTGACCTTGTTTTTCACCATCTAGTACAGACTGATGGAGGGAAAATATTGAGTTACAATTGTGGTGGGAGGGAGACATCAGAGATAACTATTTGGTTACTGCCTAGTGGTATAGCCCAGGCATATGGGTTTGTGTTATCATTTTTGTTTCGTTTGGCACTGACGTAGTGTCAGCTTCTGAGAGAATGTACTGTTTTCAACTTTATGCTCAGTGCTAAGTACAGCATCAAGCATAAAGATGACCTATTATGTATTTTTTTGAGTGAACTATTGCCGAGCCTCCTAAATGGTTTCTCAGCCACAAGCTCTGTTCATTTTCTGCCCATGGTTAACACTTCATACACAATGATCTTTCTGAAAATATATTATGAGACATCTATTTCAAACATATATAAATTTCATACTGCATTAAGAAGTTTCAGTGTATTTACCATAATTTTAGGAATTATGCCTCAACTGTTTTCTCCATATTCATTGAAGAGAATCCTCTTCCAATGCTAAATACCTCCCATAGCACACTGAATGTATCTTATCATTGTATTTATTCAGCTGATTATAATTGTTTCTTTAGTTTTGTATTTTCTCTCTAATGACATGTGTTTACATAAGATTGTATCTCCAGCACTACCTCAATCTGAGCACAAAGAAGACACCAAGCAAATGGTTTTTAAATGAACTGGTAAGTCAATCAAATTATTCTATTGCACTGTCTTTCATAAACAGCATTTGCTTTTCTACAATAAAATTAATTTGTTCCTCATTTGTTTATTTATATGTAATTACATATAACTTGGATTTTATTTTCCAAAGACTGCTAGTCACAAGTGTCATTTATTTACTGCTTTTATCTAAATGTTTTCCCTTATATGTGAATAGCAGCTTCTACTAGTTGAGTGAATAGTACAAAATCTAAGATACCTTCATTTATATTATAAATAAGAATAAACATAAGGTAATACTAGCATATATGCACAAATTAAATATAGAACTTGATATTTTACACCCCCATAGTTTGAGGATATCAGTACATTTATTTTTAATACATCATGAAAATGTCAGTTATTATAATTTATAATTAATTATACAAATAAGAAAATACTGTATATAAAATCCAGGATTTCTTTCAAGTATCCTGAATTAGTAAATAAAAAAATAAAAAAATAATCTTTTAATATGTGCTATGAAAAATGCTGAAAATGACCTCCAATAATGATGCATCATTTAAAAATTCAGTGCTGTATATTGCATATTTAACACAACTGATATTGCTCACATAATCCAGATCATCACCTATATTCTTTTTCTTCTAATTGGAATTTGTGAGAAGACATCACTTGCTACACAATATGGGGTCAGGTTTCAATAATCAGGTTGTAGAATGAGGATTAATCATTCAGAATGCACTTATGATATCATAGGCTACCACGACAACATATTTTATTTTACTGCCTAAATATCCAGAAGAGTAAGAAGAAGTAAAAGTGTTTGGTGTTGTAACTTAGAGTACAATAAATAATTGATATGTTTAGTTACCCTGTTCTTTTTATTATAGTGTATGCTTACAGAATGCCATTGGCTTATCTGAAAATTTATCAGGAAAAAATTCATTTGAAATTGAATATTTTAATGGGAAACTCCCGGAATTGCTTTCATACTGAAATTGGGCAAACTATTTTTTTTTGTTTCTAATAAAAATCTCTCTATTATAGACATAACAATTCTTTACTCACCTCAGTGAATATCTATGGCATGTAGACTGATGTCTATAGAAATAAACTCCTAGGAAATATAAAATTACAGTAAAATATAAAAGTATCTAGCAGACAAATTAAAAGTTATTTGATTTCCTAAATTCCCATTTCAGTCAATCTTCCCATTAGTATATTTTTACTATTGCATTTAGGCTATGAAGAAAATGAAATAATGTGAGTCTTTAAAAAAAATATGTTTTTATTTTGGAATGCACAAATATGATCACCTTCTCACAATTATGAAAAATTAAACAAAATAACACAACCCAAAAACCTGGAAAACTATTAGCCTGGTGTAAGCTACTAAAAGTGACTACATCTTGCCACCATGGTCTAAACTACAGCTGGGACTAACTTTAAGACTGAGAATAACCAATATGTCCCTTTACTTGCTACTATCAATGGATAAGTAAGTAATGAGAGGTCTGCATATCTGTGGAAGAATTTCAGGTTGTGAGCAGGTAACAAATTTTTCTCATCTGCTTTTTTTTGCTCTAGTGTTTCCTTCCACTTGGTAATGGTATCACTCAGGGCACGTAAGGTAACATGTACCCCACAGATTCTTATTATGCCTACTCACCACAACCAAAGTCGATGGCTCTGTGATAGGTTTGCAGAATCCACAGAACTCCAGAGCATTCTGACTCAAATGACTCGATGATGTATTTTCATCTTTTATTTAACTCTTTTATTCAGGATCCAATATTTTCCTCTGATTTAATCTTTATTCTGATACGTAAATAACTCCACATGCGTCCCCAGTTCTTTTCCCCTAAGGTGGAATTAAATCATTTATTGTTTTATCCCTGAATGTTCTTAACTCATCGTTATGTTTCCATTTAACTATCATTTTATTAACATGAAGAAGGTCTCATTTCCATGGCAACCAGGACAGGGGCCTAGACAGTATAATCTCATTTATATTGTATAATCCATTTAGTCATACTTATGCTCTAAAACTGTGTTCACGCAGACGCTCTGCAATGAGCAATGTTCTTGCACTGATTTTGTCTGCTAAGGGTGAGAATAAAAGTGGGAATTAGGCAGAAACATATATATATATATACACATCTGATATATGCATATCTGATATCTATATCAGAAAATGTTTGTATCTTACATTTCTTTTTCTTTATCTCCTTTTTGTGCTGTGTGTGCATCCACTATAATGATAATATATTAATGTCAGAAATACTAGTTGTCCTTGTTTACTCCTAACTGTAATAGGAATGACTTTGATACTTCCATTTTCAGGATTATCCTGGTCTGAGGGTTGAAGTTGATATATTTTCTCAAATTAAGTAACTATGTATTTAATCCCCATAGATCAAGTATTTTATGCAAAATTGATTATGAATTTGGCCAAATCCCATTTCAGGATCTCTGGAGAAGATACCATAGTGTTAGATTACAAGGACTTTGGAATCAGCCATGTTGGATTCAAAATTCAACTTCATCATCTACTGGCTACACAAGCATTGTGAAGCTAACCCTTGCTTTCCTTTATTTCTTTCAATTTTCTTTTATAAAATAGGAATAATATGAACCTACTTTATAAGATTGTTAGGATAATCAACTATAAAGAACTTTGTACAGAGCTAGGTATTATGTATGTGGTTTTTTATATTATTATGTTTTCCTTAAATATGAAAATGATGACTATATAAATCTATTTTCTAATATTTAACCGTATTTGCATTTATATTACAAAACTACTTGGTTATGACAAATTATCTTTTTAATCAAATGATAAATTCTGCTGTTATTATTTCATTTAGAAAACTTATGTCAATATTCCTAACAACCTATCATAAATTGAAAAACTTAACAGAACTCTATTCTTTCACAGTTCAGGAGGCTAAAAGTCTCAAGTCAAGATTTTGCTTTAGTCATACTCCCTCCAGAAATTCTAGAAGAGATTCCATCCCTTGTCTCTTCCAGCTTCTAGTGGCTGGAGGTATTCCTCGGCTTGTGGTTGCATCATTGTAATTTCTGTATCTATCTTCTCATGGTGCTTCAACTCTGTGCCTCAAATATTTCTCTTCCTTTCTCTCATAAGGATTTAGGGACTGCTAAAGTAATTCAAGATGATCTCACATCAAGATCTTTAACTGAATTATATCTGCAAATGTACTTTTATCCAGGTGAGATCACATTCACAGTCTCTGGATAGAAATATTTTTTGAGAGGTCACTACAATATCCGTAATCAAGATTGTAACTGTATTTATTTGAGTAATATTTGTCAGGTTTTGATTTCAAAAATGTACATGGTTTAAAAACATGTTTTATTTTTTCTTTCACTCCTTGGAACAGTTTAACATTTACATGAACTGTTATTAACGAGGATCCTTTTATGAAATGGTTTATAGACAGGGTTTATATAGGGGTTTATGCATTTCATTATTATTTTAAAGAATCTTTTGCATAACCTCTATTTTTTTACATAAATCTCACACAGGCCATTTCTTCTGCTAAATTTTTGTTAAATTATATTCTCTCAGGCAATTTTCCAGTTTGGCCAAATTATTTGAATTTATGTATACTGATTGAGCAAAATGGTTTATTTTAATATTTTATTTTTATTCTTTTCTGGTCGTCTCTTTCTCTCTTATCCTTTCATATTTTATCTGGACATATTTCCTTATAAAATTGATTGGATAAACTATTTTACATCTCTTTTCCCCTCCAAAAAACCCCTTTACATGCCCTTTACAGCATGAAGGGCATATAGATAGATCTTGATGAGAATCGCTATTCACAATCTGAAGTGAGGGCACTATGAGTCCTCAAGCATGCATTTACTGATTTTGTCTTTTCGTTTTCAAAACACAGTGGTAATTGGGGTCCAAATGATTAGTATCACTTTAGAGACGGTATCAGTAATTCCTAAAAATTCTAGTTATTTCCCTTTCCACAACGTTTATTCATCATGATAATAAACTTGAATTCCCTTTTGGAAGGGAGAGGAGAAAGACCTAAAATACAGATTTCTTAGCTATATTTACAGTTCAAGGGTCTCAGACTACTAGCTGCTTAGGTCTGAAAAATGAGAAACAAGTAACATTCTATTGTAGATAAAGGAAACAAGATGTTCAACAGATCTACGGTGTTTTTTTTAAATATTTTATTTGTTCATTTTTAATTATAAAAATCTAGTAAGACTTTAGTAAGTTGCCAGTATAATTCCATACTTGAGATATCATGATAATCCCTACCAGTTAAGCCATTCTTTTTATCACTTAGTCTCTGTAGACCTTTTGAGTATCATGCTCACCATGGCTCATGTGTTGAAGAAAAGATGTTTGACTTCTGCTACTTTTGGATCTAATTCTCTTAAATATGTAAAATGTATAAGAGTGTGCCTAAATAATTTTTTAAATGAGTTGAACCAGTGATTTTATGACTCTCATTTAAGGCAAATAATTCATGGTCACTATACAGGATATGAAAATTAGTATAATGAAGATATGATGTAAAGTGGCATACCCAACTTACTTATTGCAACCATTTACTGGAAAAAGCAAATGGATTGTGTTTAAAATGAATTATTTACTAATGAACCACAGAATACCAATTATTTGCCTATAATAAGTGAGACAGTGCTTCCTTATAAAATATATATCATCAACAAACTAAATACTAAATATACCCATTAATGTACAGTTATACAAGTCAGATATCACTGGTTCAAATAATCTATGTGAACCTTAATATTGCACTTCATTTAGATCAATAATCAGAAATATCGATTGAAATTTTAAGTACTAACACTTATATGAATTAATATTTCTACTAAAAATGCCTTAAAATGTATACATGTTGTATAGCAGTAAACTAAAAGAGCAAACGTTATCCATAGAAATACTGCTACAAAATTAATTAAAGCAGTCACTAAAGCTAAAAAAGCTAAAACTTTAATAGTGGCGCTTATTCATTGGAGGATAAAACTAACCGTAATGTTTCTTTACAAATCGAACTTTAGAAAAAAAGAGTCTGAGTTCAAACCTGAATACTGTCACTGTATAACTTTCAGCAAATTGCTTACAGTTCAGGCATCTCACTTTTTTCATGTATAAAACAGGTATGTGTATGTTATTTATTTTTATATTGCTTACATGAGAATTAAATGAGTTAATACATGATAATGGTTACAACATTGCTTAGTGTATAATAAGTGTTACTTATTTTATTAGGAGGGTGTACCGATAGGAATAGTAGTAAGTTGCATCTATTGTTTTCATAACTTAGAGTTCCTCTGTGAATGGAAACATCTGTGTTACCTGCACTGAGAAAAATCCCACTAAAAATTCATGCCCTGAAGCTGAATTGCTGCAAAACAGTACGCTAGTTCCATGAATCTGAGGAATTTATGAATCCTTTCTTTTAAATTTAAAGTATAATAGACCTGTCAGACTGGGCTGAAAAAGTTTACATTTCCTTTTCAAAATCTCAACTTCTCTCCAAGCAATAAACTCACTGGAAACAAACAAATTCTTCACAAATCTATTCAAGCTAAAAAGTGTGTTTGAGTATGTAAGTGACACAGAAAGAAGAAGAGATAAAGATAGAGTGAGACTATAACACAGAATAAAACCCACAAAGAAAAAAGAGACAAAGAGAATAATGTTTCCAGAATTAAATTCTTTGGAATATTTTAGCATGAGATTTATAATGTGTATGCTTATCTTCTCTAGGTTAGAATTAGCTCTGCTTCACTGTATTTACACAGTAGAAAAGATTTTATATTTCCATAAAGCATCTTATGATTTTACTATACAAACATCATATACTCAAAATATTATTCATTATTAGAAATTTTCATGTAATTACAAGCATGACACTCAAACTGACTTACAGAAAATATTAAAAGAGATTAATGTGAGTTAAATAGTCCAGAAATAAAGGGAAAATTATGATCAGAGTTCATCAACCAGCCCAACACACTGCAGTTCAGCGATCCTTTGTTTGATCCACTTTATCATAATTTTTAAATACTTTTTAAGTTTGTGCGTGTATACTACACTTCCTGGGAAGTTCATTAGGAAGATACAAAGACACAAAATTCACTGTTTATCTCTAAAAATAATAGCACACAATAACATCAAACACAACTGCAGAAGCAAAAACCTTCATTGTCATTATAGTCGCTTTTTCTAACTTCCTTTCCATTAACCACAGCTCTCTATGCCCACTGAAACTCCCATAGGTCAGACGCTATTAATTTACCCCCAAATTATTCTAACAGCACCCTGACATCCCCTCTCAATTATGGGTGTCAGAGAATTGGTTTTTCTTTGAATTCCTCCTGTTTACTCATCTTCCAAACATTATGTCTTATAACAAGTCCTATAAAAGGGAGGAGCATAAAATATTTGAAGAAATAATGGAAAAAGTCTTATCCAAAAAGGATAATACAAAAAAAAAGTCATAGGAAATGAAATAGAAAGCAGATTATCAATGGGGAAAATCAGTGGCATCAAATTATTAGAAATGTCTGGAATTTTTAGATATTTAGATAGCAATTAGAAAAAATGCTAAACATCTAGGGCACCTGAGTGGCTCAACCAGTTAAGCATCAGACTATCAGTTTCTGCTCAGGTCATGATCTCACGGTTTCATGAGTTCAATCCTAAGGGGCTCTACACTGACAGTGAGAAACTTACTTGGGATTCTCTATCTCTCTGCCTCTGCTCTACTCACACTATCTCTCTCTCTAAAATAAATAAACATAAAATTGCTAAATATCTGGATAGATTAATGAAGATAAAAGGGAGACAACAGGTATTATCAAAATTAGAAATGAAAGAGGGGAATAACTGATGATTCTGTGTATGTTATGAAATTAATATGGGAATATCTAGAACAATGTTATACCAATAAATAGAACAACCTAATGACAAATATAAATTGCTCAGTAGATGCAAATTATAAAAATTGACAAAAAAGAATAAATATCTGTATTACTTCATTTATTAGAAAAGTGTTATTTGTAACTGAAATTTTTTCTCACAAAGGAAATTCCAGCCCCACATGTGTTCACTGGTTAGCTCCATCAACAGTTAAGAAAGAAAATTGTATTAATCCTATGAATTTTTTTTCAGAATTCAGAATAGAAACAAATACTTGCCAACTCATTGTGTGAAACAATTATTATTTTGATTCCAAAACCAGATAAGGATCTCTCAAGCAAAAAGTTTGCACACTAATATACTTCCTAAACACAGACACAAATAGAGATAAAATTTCTATCTAGCTATCTCCCCATTCTGTTAAAGATCATGACATTCAAATTTGTAATAAACATTTATTTTCATACCAAATGATGTCCTATTGATTTCAGAGACTAGGGGAATTCTCAGACCCCGAGACCTCAACCACCACCAGGTGCCAGGTGCCACAAGAAAGAATTCAACACAGGGTAAAGCATAGCAGAAGAAGCTTTATTGGAAAGCAAAAGTGCAAAAGTACACACTCGGGGGAAGGAAGGGGTGCAGACACACTCAGGGAATCTGAGTTCCAGGATAGATGTGTAATTCTGATTCTTATAGGCAATTATAATCAAGCAGTGGATTATCTATGTAGATTTTGGAAATAAGCAGGGACTTCCAAGAACTCTGTACATAACTACATATGCTCTATGATACTCACTATGCACAGGTGTAGGCTGATTTTTCTCTTGAGAGTAAATCTATTGGGAGTCCTGTAGCTCCCTCACCACCAGTGAAGAGATAATATTGTGCATGCCTATAGCAGTTGTGCAACATTGTAGGTTCACATGGCAATAAGCATTGTGTTTATTCAACAGTTAGTTGAACTGACCAGAGCAGAAACTGTTCCCTGTCCTTCATCCTTCTGCAGTTACACAACATTTCCCTATTCTACCTGACTCATTCTGAAGTCTTATATGTATATGCTTTCTTTAGAGATTAAACTTTATGTATTATTTTAGCCTCATAATTATTTATTTAAAAATTAGCTCTAAATTATATCGACTTTATCATGACTTGAACTATGTCTTTTATGTTATTAGTTATGTTATCACCTAATAGAGTCTCTCATTTCTAAATATGAATGAGTAATTTATGATATTTAGTTATGGGTTGTTTTTTGAACCTGGTGTTATTGGAACTGAATGGTGGTATTAAACTATTTTCTAAGAAAAGAAATCCTATAGAAAAAAGACAGCCTCTTTAACAGATGGTGCTGGGAGAACTGGACAGCAATGTGCAAAAGAATGAAGCTAGATCATTTTCTCACACCATACACAAAAATAAACTCAAAATGGATAAAGGACCTGAATGTGAGACAGGAAACCATCAAAACCCTAGAGGAGAAAACAGGAAACAAGCTCCTTGACCTCAACTGCAGCAATTTCTTACTTGACACATCCCCATAGGCAAGGGAATCAAAAGCAAAAATGAACTATTGGGACCTCATCAAGATTAAAAGCTTCTGCATGGCAAAGGAAACTAAAACTAATAGGCAACTGATGGAATGGGAAAAGATAATTGCAAATGACATATCAAAGGGCTAGTATCCAAAATCTATAAAACTCACCAAACTCCACACCTGAAAAACAAATAATCCAGTGAAAAAATGGGCAGAAAACATGAATAGACACTTCTCCAAAGAGGACATCCAGATGGCCAACAGACACATGAAACGATGCTCAGCGTCCCTCATCATCAGTGAAATACAGATCAAAACCACACTGAGATACCACCTCACAATGGTCAGAGTTGCTAAAATGAGCAAATCAGGAGGCTCTAGATGCTGGTGAGGATGTGGAGAAAAGGGCATCCTCCTACACTGTTGGTGGGAATGTAAACTGGTGTAGCCCTTCTGGAAAACAGTGTGGATGTTCCTCAAAAAATTAACACTAGAACTCCCCTATGACCCAGCAATAGCACTGCTAGGAATTTACCCAAGGGATATAGGAGTGCTGATGCATAGGAGCAATTGTACCCCAATGTTCATAGCAGCACTTTCAACAATAGCCAAATCATGGAAATAACGTAAATTTCTGTCAACTGATGAATGGATCAAGAAGATGTGGTTTATCTATGCAATGGAATATTCCATAGCAATGAGACAGAATGAAATCTGGCCATGTGTAGCAACATGGATGGAATTCGAGGGTGTTATGCTGAGCGAAATAAGTCAGGCAGAGAAGGACAGATACCATATGTTTGCACGTATGGGAGAATTAGGAGAAACTTAACAGATGATCATGGGGGAGAAGGGGAAAAAATAGTTGGGGAGAGCAAAGGAGGCAAACCAGGAGAGACTCTTGAAAACTGAGAACAAACTGAGGGCTGATGATGGTGGGGTGAGGGGAAGAGGGTGACACTTTTGGGATGGACACTTGTTGGGATAAGCACTGGGTGTTATGGAAACCAACTTGACAATAAACTATGAAAAAAAATAATTCAACCAAAAAAAAAGAATTCCTAATATTATTTTGGAAATCATATCAAAATATTTCAATATTTAAATGAATAATAAAACATTTAAAAACCAGTTTATGGATAAAATCACTTGATATTAGGAAAAATAATATCAAGTTATCTAATTAGAAATATTGAATAGATGTCAGATTTTCCTGTAAGGAAAACCCAAAACAGTATCATGCATTTGGTATATTTATTCCCTTTGAGAACTAGGGGAAAAAATCCCAGTAAAATCAACTTTGTTATATCTGTGTGCTGATAAAATATGTAAAAAAGAAGTTATAGGAACAAAATACCAATGTGATTTTCATTTTCTGAACTTTGACCGTTTGGACTGTCATATTAAGGACTTAGTTGAGTATGTTTTCTACAGTAATAAATATAAGCATAATGAGCAAAACTTTCTACCTTGAACAAGTCTTAACAACACCTTGGCAACATTGTAAATTTCCAACATATGGTTCATTTACATGAAAAGCATCTTGGCAGAAAGTTTTTAAATATCTAAGCCTCAAAGATGATGAGAAGACAAACATCCTAGCCCACGAGGTGATTAATACCATTGTAGACAACTATGATTGATTGCCCAGAACACGTTCTTCTGTCAAATTTCTCCTCGTAAAAACTTGGTGCAAATGAAACTTTTTTTAGTCATTTTGAATATTTTAACAGCTTCATTTCCTTAGGTAAAATGATTAGTGCATTATAATTAGCATATATCCTTGGGTTGACTATCATGAAAATAAAGTTAGTGCACACTTGCAGAATGTAAATTAATATAATTTAATCCTATTTTGTTTCTTTTATTTAGTACTTTACGGAGATGTATTCTTATGTCAAAACGTAGAAGACAATGTAAATGCTAGTAAATGCACAAATTCACCCATAAAAATCTTAAAAAATGTATATGTTCTAACTAAAATATTTCTGAATCATGGTTATAAAATACTAAGTATCATTGACGAATAAATTCCTGATGTCTATTTGATATAGAAATTTAACTTTCACCGTATTTTAAGTTTCTGAACAACATTAATTATATATTTACTTATGGCATTGAATATATCACATCTTTCAGTTATATCTGTAAAACTGCATTTGTTTCCATTTTATAACGTGAAAAAACAGAAATAATTGTTTTATAATATCTGCTAACAATATTTTCTGTTTTTCTTTTTAAAATAAGTCAACCAGCTCTCTAATTATCTATCTTGTCCTTAGTATCAATCTATGTCTGTAATTATATCCATGTATCTCAAATACATAAAGACTAATATCTAAGCATATAACAATGGATTTATTTAATCTTTACAAAGTAATATGGACATGTATTCTGCCATTGGAAATCACCGCATAATATAATTTCTCCATGTAAAATGTTATGCTAGAAGCTGAAGAGAGAATGAATATTAAATCAGTTTTGCATCCTTGGTTCTCCAATATACTGGTGGTAACAATAGTCATGTAAACAGATAAAATATATAGCATGACTTGCATGGTTTTGGCTAAGAGATAAGATACTCTAACAATAGCGGCACCTGGGTGTTTCAGTCAGTTGGGCGTCGAACTTCGGCTCAGGTCATGATCTCACGGTTTGTGGGTTCGAGCCCCGTGTCGGGCTCTGTGCTGGCAGCTAGCTCAGAGCCTAGAACCTGTTTCGGATTCTGTGTCTCCCTCTCTCTCTGACCCTCCCTTGCTCACACTGTCTCTCTCTCAGAAATAAATTAAAAACACTTAAAAAAAGATACTCTAACAATAACAAAAACAACAAACACAAATACACAAGCTTAAGCTAGATACATATACTTCTCTCTTATAACATTTCAAAGGCAAACAATCAAAGAAGATGGAGAAGTTGTGTTTTCTTTAGTGTATGGCTTTTATCTCTGATTCCCAGTTGGCTGTTTTAGTTGCCACCATTTCCGATTTCATGGGTTGTAGAGAATAACAAATAAGCAGAACAAGAATAATATGGAAATATCTTGTTGTGACTCAAGTTCACAGATTAGCCCAAAATCCATTTAAACTTTCTTTGTGAAGTTTATGTCAAGTAAAAACTGTTCATCTGTACGGTGGAACTCCAAGAAACCTAGCAAAGTGGACTTTGGGAGGCCAGATTCAACACAAATTTCATATATGCAGATTCAATCAAACTTATGAGGTAAATTAAAATACATGACCAAATCAAAAATAAAAGTTAAGCAGAAAATCAGAGCCTGGAGCCTGCTTCAGATTCTGTCTCTCTCTCTCTCTCTCTCTCTCTCTGTGTCCCTCTCCTACTCCTACTCTGTCTCTCAAAAATAAATAAACGTTAAAAAATTTTTTTAAAAGGATGGATAATTATTATGTTTCCTTAACATTAAAAGAAAAATTGCACCCATCTTAACTCACAGCTAGAGCAAAACTTAGGTATTAGAAACTAGTCAAAATGCTGTCTAAAGAATGGCTGAAGACCAGTGTGTCTGAACAGTTTGTGAACATTTAGTGTATGCTATTAGTGTATTTCATGGATTGAAATCCAGGTGGTCATGGAGATGGATTAAAAGAGCTATGTATACACGTCTATAATAATTTTGCAGTTGCTAGCTATATATGGCAGCCTGATCATGTCAGTCAGTAAGGAATACTTTCACACTGTCTTGAATAGAAGTGTCTTAGGCCATATTTTTGTTTATATTGCTTGGTTTATAGTTTGAATAGCTTCCATTTTCAACATTGTCAATATATTTTCCATCATAAATAACAATAATTAAAATAAATTTACAATAAAAAAAGAGCTGTATATGACTAGGCATACAGTGTCCTATCTTTCCCATTCAATTTGAATAAAATATAAAAATAAAATATTTTATTTCATAAAAGATAATAAACATCTTTAATTCAGTTGTTAAAGATATAAAAAAGTCACCATTTCTGTCTGCCTTTGTCCATCATTGTGATTGCAAGAAATGAGAGAGGAGAAAGAAATGATCTATATAACAATGACAGAGGACGTAGTCTAAACGCACAGTACATACATAAAATTCCATTCAATAATTTGCATTTAAGAAGAATATTTGGACACTAATACTTTCATGGGACTAATGTCCACTATTTCATCAGAATCGGGAATAGTTATATCCCCCAAATGTTTAAAAAATCTCTCTCTAGAATTCCATTTGTGTAATAGGAGTATATATTCACTTAGACCTCTTCTGAAACAAAGCTAGTGCAATATGTTTGTATTAGAAATACAATTGGGACAGAAGTGGAATGCCTAGAAAACTGGTTCTGAAATGTGGTAAACATTCTACAAACTCAGATGTGTAGTTAGGAGCAGATAAAGCCTCTAACAAAAAGCCAGGTATAACTATGTTGTGCTTTTCTAGTCCTCGCTTAATGGACCACTGAATGTGATAACAGGGCACCCAGTGCAGTGCTAATGGATGTGATGTTCTCAGTGGTGCATTGACATTTTGGGGAAAAAGTATGTGTGATAAAGGTGACTGTCTTAGGCTTGGAACATATTGCTCTGGAAGATACATGATTTCGGGATCTGTTCTTTTCTAATATAATAAATGTTTGATTTGTATTTCATGTGTGTATGTTAGGCACCCAGGATTGCCTGATAAACTTTTTTCTCTGCTTTTCTCTTTTTTTCCTGTAAATTTTTTCTCTGCTTTTCTATTTTTTTTCTGTAATTTATTTAATGCTTTTATTAAAATCAAAACAGAAATCAGGACAAGGACATCTCCTCTGCCAATTCCTTTTGGAAAAAAATTATTATCCTTTAAATTGCTTCTAGAAGGCCTCACTGAACAGGGAGGTAAGTTCATGAATGACTGATTAATGTGGAAGCTTGTACTCTGGAGAACATATTGTAATACCAAGCAGATCGGAAAATGTGTGCTGAATTATTGTTATGGTAATTACCCTCCACTGAATTTATCTTGGTGTTAAAAAGTAATAATAAAAATCTTGAATAGGTAGAATAATTACACTTAACTACTGTAATTAATAAATTAATTTTAGAAAATGATTCACATCAGGAATGAATTATAATGACTGAAATTTAAAACCTCTGTGCTAACACTTTCTACAAAGTTTTAACAAATTGTGTTTAAATTATTATTAAAAAGAATATTTTTCTGGCTTAACTTTCTATGTATCTTAGTTTTGATTCTTCTCTGTGTCCAATTTTAATATGTAATCAATGTCTTCATATTGTAAGAATGTGCAAAACAAATATACTTTTAGGAACATTACCCTCATTCAAGGGACAGTTATGATTTACTATATGCCCCCAGACATATATATGTCAATGAAAACGCATGCACAAGCTATACTATATACAGCACACAAAACTGCTTCCACAGATGAATTTGATTGTTTATCACTAAAGCTTATAAAAACTTCATGAAAAATACTCTACCTATAACAATACTAATCTGTATGCTTATAATCTCAAATTTTATCATGATAATGGATAGAATTCATAAACTGTTTAAGAAGGCATTATAGTCTATTGCTTTTGAGTCAAAAATATTTAAGAATACTGTTATAATTTTTATGTAACCTGCATTAAGCATTCATTTGTACATATTTCTTATTTTTTAATTTTTTTTTTTTTAAGAGAGAGGGAGAACGAGCAGGGCAAGGGCAGAGAGAGGGGGAGACACAGAATCTGAAGCAGGCTCTAGTTTCTGAGCTGTCAGCACAGAGTCTGAACCAGGGTTTGAACTCACAAACTGTGAGATCATGCCTGAGCCGAAGTCAGGTGCTTAACTGACTGAGCCACCCAGGCGCCCCTGTAAATATTTCTTAAAATTTCACCAAGTTCTATGAGAATTTTAGCCAGAAAACTACTAAGAAGGCCATAAGATACAGTAGGTGCTGCACTGGTGAGGAATGAGAAGGTTTCTGTTCTGCATCTATCATTTTATGTCTCAGAATCATCATTGTGTTTCTGTAAAATCTATCAAAGTACATTTGCATAATTTCATTATGTTATAATAAAACAAATACAATAATTTGGGAACAGATATTTCATTTTTATGTTTATTTGTTTTTTTGAAAGAGAGAGACGGATAGTACAAGCTGGGGAAAGGCAGAGAGAAGAAGAGACAAAATCCCAAGCAGGCTCTGCACCATCAGCCCAGAGCCCAGTGTGGGGCTTGAACTCACAAGCAGTGAGATCATGACCTGAACTGAGATCAAGAGTTGGATGTTTAACCCATTGAGCCACCCAGTGGCCCTGGGAACAGATATTTTAAAAATATTAAAGTTTATTAAAAATTTAAGTAATATTATTATCACCACACATTTTTAAATTTACCACGGGAAACTGATACCATCTAAGAAACAGTGGAAAAGAGCATATATTGAAGAAACTCCAAGTACTATTTCAGTGAAATTTTAATCCAGTAAATAATGATCCCATCATTTATTTTCATGGATAGAGTGTCTGGATCATCAATACAACTTTTCTCCCTTCTTCCTTCTCCTCCTTCATTCTCTCTGTTTTCCCATTGTATTTGTTCTTCCATTCACTTTTTTTTTTTCATGCCAGTTACAATTCCAACACTACAGTGTGCTCTATTGTTCACTGTAGAGATCTGACAAGTTTATGTATCCACTAATAATTAATGCCGAACTGAAAATGGAATTCTGCTAAATACCTGTTTAATTTTTATTTAAAACCATGCCCTTCCCCTCGCCTTTAAGAAAGACAAGTTTCTCTCTTTCTTGATGATATATTTTTTAAGTTAGACATGAAAATAAAAGTAAAATTAGAAAAAAGCTTACATGAAGGTTACCAAATGAAAAACTAACAACTATTTAATTTGTGAGTGGATACTCGTTTAATACAGTTTCAGATACTTTATTTACTTACATTCATTTTTCAGAATGGATGAGTACTCAATATCCAGAGTATTAAAGGAAGGTAGAGAAAGTGAAATGAGCCCTGTTTAAAAATATTTGAGTTGACGTGATTGTAATTAACTGTTTATTTCATAACAGTCTTGAATTAATGTAACCCTATTCTTGGTTTTCACTCTCCTGGGTACTTAAAGTGTAGTGGCAGTACATGCTGGATATAGACAGATTGAGGCACCTGCCTCTGCAGTACAGGGATAGAGGCCAACTATCCTCATCATAAGTTACTTCTTTAAGAAATACCAAATTTGGTATGGCTAAATTCACAAGCATGCACTATTTGCCCTTTGTTTTATTGAAAATATTGCTGGACAAATAGCCAACCTTTTTAGCTTTTGTTTATATTGAGTAAATTCCAGAGATTCTGGATTCACACTAACGCAAATGCTGACAGTGGTGGGTCAACTTCACATCATATTTCTCGAGGGCTAATTTTACTATCTCTGTTTTTCCTTTCTGAACATAAAAGGCTTATTATCATCAAAACATACCTTTCTAATTCATGCTAACCTGGTCAACTGTCACATTCCTGAGTTATAATAGCTATTTTAGCCAAAGACGCTTGGAAAATTATTTTTCTGCACTTCATATTTCCTGTCTACTCTAACTGATCTTTTTGCCCCAAAATTCAAATAAGGTACTGTGTATTTCATTTGGGAGCCCAGAAAAGTTGAACATCCTATTTTTAGAGATACTTTATGTAGGCAACTTTTGTCAAATAACTTTAAAATAGAGAGGGTCATTTAAAGTGAACCTGCTATTTGACAATTGAAAAAATTGTCTGATTTGTCTAGTGGCTTTAAATAGAAGATGCTACCTTCCTGAATGCATACACACCCAAATAAATGAAGGCACCTGGGAAGACAGAATAGTGTAGTTATAATTGTAAGCAATCTAGAAAATTATCAGTCTGACATTGCTTCTCATTCCATTCCAGAAGTACTATATTTGAAAATAGAATCTTGAGACATACTTTGACTGTTTTCCAATGTAAGATTTATGCAATTTGATCATTTCAGCTTCCATGCCTAGTAATAGGAGTATGTGTTGGGGGCAGGGAGTGGGGGCAATACTTTCAGCCTTTGTTTAATTTTGTCATAACAGAATTTTATCTTATCCTCCTACGTATAATCTCAGCTCCTCCTTCAAAGCAAAGTGGGATTTACAATAGGATAGTTTAAAAGGCTCGGGATGTGTTCATTTGGAAATGAGGCACTATGTATTTAAAAACCACACTATGCCTGCCCTTTGTTCTTTCACTTTCTCTTACCTACTTTTGAGGGACTGGCCGACCACAAAACCTCTCTTGCAGTCTCTTGAAATTTCTTCTCCCATGTGACTAGCTAGATGGTGATAAGATCTTCAGAAATTATTTGTTGTAATGGAAATACAAATACTTGCTTCAGTTAAAAAATTTACCCAAATAATATATTAGCTTACATCACCAAAAAGTAGTGGCTTCAGATACAGCTTTCCAAAGTCCCAGTGATGTTCTAAGGGGTCTGTCATGGATACATTGCCTCTTTGTTTCCAAGATTGTCACACTCAGTTTGGTTAACTAATCCATCAAAAAGGGAAAGACTTTTCTAAAAACTGTGGCAAAAGGTCTCTAGTTTTTAAAATGTTGGTCCAACTTTCATCCATTTCTAAAACATTCAGAGTAGAGGTTGTACAGAGTAGCCTCAGCCATATCCTATGTGGTAAATAGTACAAATGAATAAGGAGCTAAGCATCCATTGTATCATTTAATTATCACTGTGTAATAAAGCATCTGAACATGTAGTATCATAAAAAGCAAATATTCATCATTTCTTATAAGGCTATGGATATTTAGGATGATTATACTAATCTCAACTGGATTCAGCTGACCTTAACTAGGCATATTTTTATGTCTGCACTTATCTGTTGGATTGAGTGAGTCTGGGCCATGTAAAATTGCCTTGGGTATTAGGACTTGGCTCTATTCCTTGTTGTATCTTATCTTCCAGCAGTCTAAATGTGTTCTCGTGACAGAAGCAGGAGTTTAAAGTTTGAGAGTGAGAAACACACAAAACTCCTGATATCTAGGTTCAGAACTGGCTTGTCGGACCTATTGCATTCTATTGGCCAGGCCTGCCTAGGTTCAAGATTGGAGAAATAAACTTTGCCTTTTCATGGGAGGAGCTGCAAATTCACAGTTCAAAACTCGTGGATGGTGGAGTTGCTGGAAAAATGGGAACATTAGTGCAATTAATCTTAAATATCAATAAAGGGAGAAAAAGTAGTGCTAGGCTGGCAAAATAAAGTTTAAAAGTATTTATATTCAGTGGGCACCTGTGTGGCTCAGTTAACCATCTGATTCCTGATTTCCGCTCAAGTCATGATCTCAGGTTTTGTTTTGTGAGTTTGAACCCACATGAAGTTCTCTGCTGTCAGCGCAGAGCCTCCTTCAAATCCTCTGACCCCCTTTCTTTCTGCCCAACCCCCACATGCATGTGTGCTCTCTCCCTCAAAAATAAATAAATATATTTTTTAAAAAGCATCTTTATTTTGTCTTCATTTTTAGATTGTAGCTTTAGTGGTTAAAGATCATGCTTGAGCTTTTGGATTAAGGTTCATGCCCCACTCAGTTTTATGAAGCCTAACATTGAATTCTTCCAACAAAAATAATGACACTTCAAAGATAGTAATACAGCATCTCATTTCCCATTTGTTTTCTTTCTTTCTTTCTCTCTTTCTTTCTTTCTTTCTTTCTTTCTTTCTTTCTTTCTTCTTTCTTTATTTCTTGTCTGTATGTATGTATTTTATATTCTGAGAATATGGTATCCTGAAAATATTTTTTATTTTCTTAAATATGTCTGGTAATTCAGACATCACTACCATATTTGTAAACACCTTCTGATATGAAAAAAAGATGCAAAATTCTACACACAAAACAGCGATATGGTGTTTTTTAAGTTTCTTTATTTATTTTGAAAGGGCACAAGCAAGGGAAGAACAGAGAGAGAGGGAGAGAGAGAATCTCAAGCAGGTCCAACACTGTCAGAGCAGAGCCTGACCAGGACTCCATCTCATAAACTGTGAGATCATGACCTCGGGTGAAATCAAGTGTTGGACGCTTAACTCACTGCCTCCCCAGATGCCCCAAGAATGATATGTTTTGCATCTATTTTTTGGATACTTTAGGTAAACAGATTTGCTTTTATTTTTGATGGGAAAATTTTTATTAACTGAGTTTTACCTGTGATACATCATATGTAGATGGAGCCTAAAGGTACATTACATGTAAGGTTGAAATTACTATTATAAGATTTTAAAAAAACAACAAATGTATTCATTTTTTGCAGCTACTACATTACCACTCAGTATACTCGATAAGAAATGTCTTACACTGAGGTCCCTCAGCTTTCTGCACTGTCATTCTTCTAGTTGATTAACAAGTTAGCATCAGCTCAAACCTTTGCCAGGCTCACTATGATATAACACCCAATACAGTATTTAGGAGTATAAGAACTTTTATGATTCTAGTTTTGATTAAAATCTGAAAATGAATCATGCAATATTGCTATTTGGGGATAAGAAAAAGTTTTAGTTACTTCTGGCCAGGAAAAATGTATGTTAATCTCTTCCAAAGGTATCTCTTGAATGTTTATTGGCTAGTTTATTTAAAAACATTTATTCCAAGTAACCATCGGGATAAGCATGCTTCTTTTGAAATTGAGTTAAAGTTAATTTTTATTTTAAAACCAGTTTAGTCCTCCTAAATATCGGTATATGCAATGTTGAAATAATTAAAGTGAAATGTGTTCATCATTTCTCAGTCAAGGTTAAGCAAAATTTTAATTGTACTTTTACTCTTGTTAAAATGATCAGGTTTTCTCGTCATATATAGACATCATATTATGTTCATATTTTGAATCAAAAGAAGAAAAGCAGAACAAAGGAGGAGGCAGATGAAAGGAAGGGAGAAGGGGCCAAAGAAGATAGTAGGGAGGAGAAAGAAAGAAAGAAAGAACAGCAAAAAGGAATTAAGATGACTTAAAAGACATCACTTGGCTATCACTACATCTAACACTAAATCTACACATGACACAGACACCTGGGTGGCTCAGTTAGGTATCCAACTCTTGATTTCACTTCATGTCATGATCTCATGGTTGCTGAGATCCAGCCCTGCATTGGGCTCTGGGCTGGGGCTGTTCACATGGGGGCTGCTTGGGATTCTCCCTCTCTTTCTCTCTCTGGCTCTCCCAAGCTCACACACTCTCTCTCTCTGTCTCAAAATAAATAAAACTTAAACACACACACACACACACACACACAAATAAATAGGGGCACCTGAGTGGCTTACTTGGTTAAGCATCTGTCTGACTTCACCTCAGGTCAAAATCTCTTGGTTCACGAGTTCAAGTCCTGCTTTTGGCTCTGTGCTGACAGCTCAGAGCCTGGAGCCTGCTTCGGATTCTGTGTCTCCATCTCTCTCTGACCCTTTCCCACTCCCTATATCTCTCAAAACTAAACATTAAAACAAATTTAAAAAAATAAATAAATCTACACATAACATTAAGTTAACATTGAGAATTAGAGAATTTTCATAAAAGATTATTCAGGATTCACATATCAATGAAGTATTTTGATATCTTAGGTTTTCTCTGATTTCTTTTTAATCCAGTGAATATTTACTTCACCTTATGTATACAGATTTTGTCTTAGTGAGTCACAGTTTATGTATGTGTATGCAATGGAAATGGAAAAGCTAGTCTATTATTAGGCTCAGTTATCTCCAGCACTGTGTTCCACAGCTAAATTTGGCTGTATTATATTTAAATGAGTTACATAGTTTTTTTCCCTTAACTTTACTTGTCATAAGTGCAATATAAAGTTATGCTATACGTCACTAGAGAGATAACATGATATCAATTTTTGTAGCATCTGTATAAAATATTATGTTTATATATATTGTGTCCAGGTGGAAAAATAATACATACATATATATGTATAATTATATTGATATATGGATATTTTTATTATGTATGTGGAAATCAGATCATTCTGACATTTTGTGATAATGGTCAAAATAATTGAAATGCCAATTCTATGAGATTATTTCACACATATATATATAGTTTCTGTCCTATGCAACTTTTCACTTTACAAAATAATAAAGACATATTACCTGATGTGCAGCCTTAATCTGGAATTAAAACTTACCACTTTCCAAAATAATAAGAAAGGTGATTTGAGTCCATGAAAAATTACCAATATTTATCTTCTCTTACATTGTCACAATTTCATGGTATCTATCTCACTTCCTTGAGATTTTCAGGAGACAGCTTCTACCTAAGTATATTTTAATCAGAGGTAAAGGTTTGTTTTTTTTTCTTCCTTTGAGCTCTTGAAGTACTATATCTGAACTCTATTTTTGCCAAGTGTAGCAAAACGTGCAGCTCATTAGGTTATCTGGACCGAAGCAAAACTGCAAATGCAACAAATTGAACAACAAAAAAAAATATTAATTATCTACAGAAATTTCAAGTCTCTGTTAGTAGATCTTTCCATCAAACTTCTGGTTTGTGCATTACCAACCCCCTGACTTTCATCAAAAGCAATTATTAGCATCCATCCCACCATCATACCACAGAACCAAGGGAATAAGATCTTTTCAAGTCATTCATGCTGTGCAGTAGTTCACTCTTTACATTGTAACTGCAGAGAAGATTGGAAAATGTGGGGCTAAATCTCACCTGACTCAAAAACTGACCTTAAAATTGATTTTTAAGTAGTACCCATTTAAACTCCCATATGTAGATTTTTAAGAATGGTTTGACAGACATATCTAAAAATCTAAAATTGTTCCTTGCAAAGTTAGAATGTTTTACAAATTTGGGAAAAGTTTTATCAAAATTTACAAAGTCTGGATTGTTAGTATAGTTATGGGGCACATACCATATGTAAACCTTTACATATAACTTCTGATAAAGTAAGGCTTGTTATGATATGAGAGTTGGGTTCTCCTATGGTATGATCAATAATATATAAAATCTGCAGGACTGAAAAAGAATATGGGGTACTTTGTTGTTTTCAGGGTTTTGGCAGATGACTTTTATTATGATATGGATTGTACATATCTCAAGAAGTGATGTCTCTGCCTACTGACTGTTGCTCATAGTTTTTCACCTAGTTTTCTGCTTTCCCCAAAGCAGTTATCAATGCATACTATGTCTGAATACTTATCTCCACATTACTTTAGTAAATGAAATAAGCCTACACCCTTGCTGACCAAGAAGACCTGAAAGTTTCCTGCAGCTTGACTAAACTTAAGACCAGTTTCTTTCTATGTATAAGTCCCTGACCTTCCTTTTTTTGGAGCATTTATTTTAGAAAGCTTGCAATTGTAGATTCTTTTCCAGCTTTGAGAAAGACATCTTCTATAGGAATGTCTCTGTCAAGACCCTGGGAGCCATCCCTTGGAAATGCAATTATGAAAAGAGATATTACTTCTAGCTCTGATTCTTTGTGGGAGGGTAGGAGCCGAACTTCAAGAGATTAGAAAACACAATGGCCTAATCACATTGACCACCCTTCCTCCAGTGTCCTCCAGTACTCTGCTATTGGCTCACCCCAGAATTAAAAAATCTCCCTACCCTTTTGTCTCAGTGGAGTTGGGTTTAATCTCTCTCCCCTATTGCAACTGTCTTGACTCTTATTGTAATAGTCTTCAATAAAATAGTCCTTGTCATATTTAACAAGTTTTGAGTGCAATTTTTCTTTTATAGTTCCCTGGTTGAAATCTTAACCTATGTAATCTATGTATATTATAAAAAAGTTATTTGATGTCATTATGTTGTAGGGGTATTTATTAAACAGCAATCATAGCTAGAAAACTCGTCTATAAAAATTACTGATCCAGCCTTTAGTTGAAATAAAATATAAATCCGAAACATAGGGAACAATGTCGTTTCAATGTGAGGAATTAGGAAAGGAAAAGGTAAGACTGAGAAATTTAAATTGACCTTATTTACATAATACCATCATCATTTTCCCTATTAACCTTTAACCCCATGAACCTAGAATCATTCGTCCCTGAATGAAGAAAACGTTTCACTTTCTCTTGGTCATCCGTTGGACTGATGATTATTACTATAGAGCATTCCTGTCCAAAAAAGATCAGAACTGCTCTGATCGTCTATCACAACTTTTTTTTAAAGTTTATTTATTTTGAGAAGGGGAGGGGCAGAAAGAGAGGGAGAGGGAGAGAGAGAGTGAAAATCCTAAACAGCTCCAGGCTCAGTACAGCATCTGATGCAGGGCTCAGTCTCGTGAACTGTGAGATCCTGACCTGAGCCGAGATCAAGAGTTGGAAGCTTAAATCACTGAGCCATTTAGGTGCCACCTCTGTCATAACTAGTAATATGAGCTGATCTTCAGCTGTTACTTAGATTCCCTGTAACCTCAATTATACTCTCATTTTCTCAATCAGAATTTCAAACTATTCCACTCTCTCCAAGTTTTCCCTTTTCAATTTTCTTCTACTTCTCAGAGTAAATAGAAGCCATACAACCACCATAGTTTGTGTTCATCTCTTACTTTATTTCTCTAGTTGCAATGAAAGAGATGTCATTCCCCCTGTCTTAGACCAGTTGCATTAGCTATACTCTAAATCCCAACTCCTCCCATGTTCTCTATGGGAGCTGACTATAACTGGGAGACAGACAATAGCAGATACCAAGATACCTAGAGACACTGTGTTATTAAATGTAATGGATTTTTTTCCCTTCTTATATTGCTTAACCTCTCATCAGCCTTTGAAAGTGTATACCTGAACTACCACTCTGACTTCTCAGACTTTTACACACTTGGCTACTTATGTTCACTCCAAGGCTTGTATTTTGCCACCATGCTTACTCTAACCACCCTCATGGCTTTGATTACCAATTGTATGCCTGTATCTCCTAAAGCTACATCTTCAGAAAGGCTTCTGTTCAAAGCACCAGAAATCTATAATCAATTATCTACTGAGTATATGCACTTTGATGTCTTTCTTATAGGCAAACGAAGAACCAAAGGATAAGCTTCTAACATTAGCAAAGAAATGATCTGAAAACAAAGAAAAAGAAGGAAAAGTATTAAAATGATATATGGGACCTGTTAGGATAGAAGTACCCTAAATGAGAATGAACTGCAGTGCCAAACCAATAGAGGAAAAAAAGTAAACATAATATATAATATGTCACATCAAGAGAAAAATTTGGAATGACAGAAAAGGATGGAGGTCAATTCCCAGAAAGTATTACTCAAGGAAGTTGATCTAAGACATCTATGGTACTATTAAATACTGGGAGGATGATAGGGGAATAGTCGAGTAGGAAAAGCAATAAAAAATAGGTTGTCTTATGAAATGCTTTATGTTATATTACACTTGATAAATGTAACCATTCTATACTAAACTTTGGAATATATTAACTCATTAATGCTAACATAGTAAGTGATAACTCTTATTATCCTCATTTTATAGTGAAGTATTAGTGAGCAGAAGCTATACTATGCCAACATTTATGAAGGTAATAAAAACTAAGGCTGGGATTTAAACCCAGACATTCTGAATCCAGATTCCATACTTTGGTGTGTATTTAAAACTTTATATTTAAAATTAAAACTATGTATTTAAACAGTTTTAAAACTTCAAGCATATTCCATGTGCATACCACTTCACTTCAGCATAAAGAAATGAGGGAGTGTGACTGAGATCAAATAAAAAGTCAAAGCAAGGTAAAAAGACAGGATGCTAGAGGAGGAAAAAAGGAAGAAAAGAGGAACAGAGAAAGAGAACTAAACATATGGGAGTTCACATAAAATGTAACTTCCTATGAGTTTTGTCCGGGGCAATTTCCACCTTCTCCAAAAACAATATTATGTTATACAAGAAAATATTGAGTTTCGGCTTCAGGCTACTTTGTGTTCAGGCTACCTTGTGTGAATTCTGACTTAAAGAAGACAAGGTGAACTAACTAAGCCATGTTCCTTAGACTCTATGATATTCAGGATGAGGATGAAAGAATAACCTTATGGAATTCATCCAGTCTAGGGTCTGGCAGTAGGAATTTAGTAAGAGTATGTTTTCTTTTCTACCTTGCAAACCATTCTCTACCCAAATTCATTTATTCCTGAACCTTTCTTCAGTTTCCCCTACTGACTCAGGTTGCATCACTGAACCAATCCTCATGCCTTTGCTGGGCTCTTCCTGTGTTGGAATGCAGGGAAGTCTCAGATAATATTTTGGTTCATTTCAAATATGTATGCAGGCTAACAAATATAAATGCATTGGGTATGAAATACTTCTGAAGACGACAGTGAATAATGGTTTGTTGTGCCTCTGTTTCTTTCACACAGTGGCAAAGAGAATGTTTATTAGCTTGCTCAGGCCAAGGTGGTACTATCCAGTAAATCATTCCATAATTGTTTTAAGTTGTATCCAATAATGCTACCCATCAAAGGACAGGTACATTTCTTTCATTCTTTGCTCCTTCCTTCCTTCCNGTCGGGCTCTGTGCTGACTGCCAGCTCGGAGCCTGGAGCCTGTTTCAGTCTGTGAATCCTTCTCTCTCTGACCCTCCCCTGCTCACGCTGTCTCTCTCTCCTAGAAATAAATAAAAAACATTAAAAAAAAAAAAACGAATTGGAGACTTGATTACATTTATATTTTGATTTTAACTTTGAAACTAGGTTAATACCTAAATGAAAAGAAAGTATCTAAAATAAAATCAATGCCAAGACAGTATCAAAAAGGTAATGTTGATACTTGTTATTGTTACTGAGGCCAATCTAGCATTATCTTCCTGTGGGCCTTTTATACTCCCCATACTAATAAACCTGGATACAAAATAAAGGGGAAAATAGATCACAGAATGATCTAATTCAAACTACTCTGACAGGGAGAGTCAATTTTTTATAGCTAACTTGCTTAAATTTTCAAGAGATTGTATTAATCCAGATAGACATCTCAACACTGGGATAAGTCTATTTTAATAATTTTATGTTCACCTTTAAAGATTTTATTAAATCTTTAATAAAAGACATAATTCCAGGCTTACAGAGGAATTGAAAAATTAGTACAAAGAATTCTCATATTCCTTTCACTCAGATGCCAGGTTCACCACAATCACATTTATAATTTTCATAGTTTCTAAGTATGTGTGTGTCCGACTAATGTGTCTTTCACAGCAAAGGAGAAACAAATTTGTGTCTTAGAATCTGATCTAGAATCCCCCCATTGAATTTTCTTGTCACGTCTCTTTAGGCTCCTTTAATCTGTAATGGTTCTCAACCTTTCTTTGTCTTTCATGACTATGACCATTTTAAAGAGGATGGGCCATTTATTTGTAGAATATTCCTCAATTTGCTTGTAGCTGCTGTTTCTTTTTTATTAGATTCACTCAGATTATGAGTCAGTTCTCTAGAATACCACAGAAGAGAGGATATATATACTCTCCTCAGTGAACTGTATTATTCCTTCTGTGTTTACTAGTTTGAAATCTACTGCAAGAAAGAACTTAAGTTTCCTTTCTCTTTCTTTCTTTCTTTCTTTCTTTCTTTCTTTCTTTCTTTCTTTCTTTCTTTCTTTCTTTCTCTTTCTTTCTTTTTCTTTCTTTCTTTCTTTCTTTCTTTCTTTCTTTCTTTCTTTCTTTCTTTCTTTCTTTCCTTCATCTGGGATGCTTAGCTAATAATCTTCAGGCTAAACATCTGATTTATTTAAATCTGATTGAACTGAAGGCTGAAATCTCTTACCATATTATTCCATATTCAATTCTGTCTTCTTTTTTCAAAAAAAAATTAAATGCAGAAAGCACCAAAGCTAAATAGATAGAGAGACAGAGTAAAGCAACTGTTCTATGATAAATGAAGTAGGTTATTACTAATATGATAAAAGTTAAAAAATCTTAAAGAGTTCTCTACAGGTGCTAATTTTACTACTTGAGTGAAATTAATAAGACTCTCTATAAAACAGCAGGAGATCCTTAGATTACATGAGTAATCAGCAAGAAAATTTATTGTGGTTTCATGAAGCATAAAATGTTTGTGTAATATATGCAAAAGTGGTACTTTATTCTCTGCAGTGAACAATTCTCTATCCTTATAATAGAAAAATATTTAATAGTTTGACACCTCTTGAGCCATAGTTTTAAAAGTTGTTCAAGTATGATTAATTTGACTCAATACAAAATAACAGTGCAACAATGCTGAGTCATGTAAAACTACTGGAGAATTTTATATTAGTATAACTACTTATATAAGGGAAAATGTAGCTGGACATCTGGATTTTTTTTGAGATACAAGCCAACTTCTAGAACATCCAGAGCATACAGTTAGTTTCAGAAAACATGCATTTAGTAAATATGAGGGAAAAATAATCAGAAACTAACTAGAAAAAAATTAATTTGAAATCTGAGAAGGGACTGGTACTTAGAATATACTATTTTCAAGGAGGATTAAAGCATATAATAACTGATTGCTGTTAGCTATAAACTTTAGATTATATATTTTACCCTTAACTGAATTTAACCAAGTACTAAATTGTACTTTATTTCATATTGTTGGAAATATGTATATATATATATGCATATGTACATATATATATATATAAAATTAGGGTCTCCCCCCCACATACACATTTTCCTTGATTCAATGCATTTGGTATACATAAATGTTCCTTGAATTTCATATGCTTAGGCTTTTGGTCTGGATGTCTTTGTAGAGGACTCTGTGCAAATACTGGCCCAGTCCACTTCGAAGTTTAGGAGATACTGCATGGTGATTTTTGTTATTAGATACCCTTCCTTATGAAAACAACCAAGATCCTTTAAGAAAGATTTCAGTGTAATCAGTATACAAGTGGGTACCAGCATTGAGAATCCAATCTGGGACTCTTGCAGCTATAGTTTAAAAATAATCCTTAAAAATATAAAAACAGATGGGAATGTAAACTGATGCAGCCCCTCTGAAAAACAGTGTGGAGGTTCCTCAAAAATTGACAAATGAACTCCCCTAGACCTAGCAATAGCACTGCTAGGAATTTACCCAAGGGATACAGGAGTGCTGATGCATAGAGGCACATGTACCCCAATGTTCATAGCAGCATTCTAAATAGCCAAATCCTGAAAAGAATCTAAATGTCCATCAACTGATGAATGGATCAAGAAGATATGGTTTATCTATACAATGGAATAATACATGGCAACGAGAAAGAATGAAATCTGGCCATTTGTAGCAACGTGGACGGAACTCAAGGCTGTTACACTGAGCAAAATGTCAGGCAGAGAAGGACAGATACCGTATGTTTTCACTTCTAAGTGGAACAGGAGAAAGTTAATGAAGGACCATGGGGGAGGAGAAGGGGAAAAATAGTTGGGGAGAGGGAGGGAGGCAAACCATGAGAGACTCTTGAATACCAAGAACAAACTGAGGGCTGATGGGGGTGGGGAAGAAGGGTAGGGGTGTGATGGGCATGGAGGAGGGCACTTGTTGGGATGAGCACTGGGTTTATATGGAAAGCAACTTGAAACCAACTTGAAAATAAACTATGAAAGAAAAAAAATATTTAAAAAAACAGAGAATATGGCTGAACAAGAAAAAAAACACGGGCATGTAAAATTTACAAACTTAAAAAAAATAGTCTATGTATACTGAAAAAAATATAAACTCCTTGTAGATAACTGCTAAAAGCATACTATATACCAAGCACTTTTCTAAGACATTTTCATAGTAACTTACATAATTAAAACAATGATAACTGCATGAAGTAGTTATGGTTACTAGTCCCATTTTATAGATAAGGAAACCAAAGCACAAAGAATCAATTTGTCCAAGATATTATTTGTTATAGTCAGGATTTAAACTGGGAGTGTAGTGACTTTAAATCCTGGTCTCTTAACCAATATAATATACTGCTTTTTAAAAATAGTACAGCAAAAGTTATGGATGCTGGTTTTATTTAATACATGTCTTGTGAGACAGTTATGTTCCTATATCTATTTGTGACTTACTTTGATGTCCAATAAATTGCAATTGTTACATAGAGTATTTGTAGATATAAGTTCTTAAATTATGTTAAAATTGGATATTTTCAATTAAGCTAGGAAGAGAATATACCTAAATGAGAGAAGAGAGGTATGAGTCATAGAAAAGCAAGTCATGACAATCAAGTAGATATCTATTCTGGACTCAACTTAAAATACTTCTGATGAGCAGCGCCTGGGTGGTGCAGTCTGTTAGGCATCCAACTCTAGATTTCAGCTCAGCTCATGATCTCATGGTTCATGATATTGAGCCCTGCATCAAGCTCCCCACTGGAGCCTGCTTGGGATTCTCTCTGTGTCACTCTCTCTCTGCCCCTCTCCTGGCTTGCACTTTCTTTGTTTCAGAATAAATAAACTTTACAAGATGTTTCTGATAAAAAAAGATAAAATGAAAATTTGCCCTAATACCCTATTAATCATTTATGATAAAACATGCTTCTCTGAGTTAACCTTATATCTTTTTAACATGCCTATTAGGGCAGCGAACTAACAAAGAATAGTTCACTATTAGATATTCACAACATAGATATACCGACCCAGTTTTCAATAATCACAAAAGTTATCTAGTCCAACTTCTTTGTATAAAGTTAATTTGTTATTAACCATAAATATAGGTTTTGAACTTATGAATATTTGTACTTTGGGAACATTTAACATTCAATTTTTTGAGACATTAAATGCAATTTTCTGCACTTGTTATTTTAATTAAATGACTAAAGATATCAATATAAAATAGTTGAGAATTTGAAGTTGAGTTGAATTAGAGCTAAGCCAAAAAAATATGACTGAAACAATGTAAACTCTAACACAATCCTCTAATTCAACCATTTTCTTTAAAGTCATTTGTCATTTCTATATTAGAGACATAGTTACCAGAGTTTTTTATATTGATTGATAAAAGTTGATATTTTTCAATGATCAGAGAGGTATTATCTTACTGAAACTAAACTTAAAGATAGTCACTAAGTTTATGATAACATAAATATATATACCAATATTGGCATCCATCCTTTGTTTAACCACACTGTAAAAATTATCTTCACCTATTTTCTTTCAGTTCAGTTGAAGTTGATAATATTTAAGATATAATTTGCTACTCAGTCTGGACCCTTATAGTGAATTATGACTGCCTATCAACTTTGCAATTCCAGACTCACAATTTTATCACAATGAATATATTCACAAGGTACTAATTCTTATATCAATGCATTTATTCAAAATGGGACATAATTCCAGCATGGTAAACAAGTATTTTGGTTCATGGCACTCCTTTCTGTCATATGACTCCACTCCAAGGACATATGTCTGAGTCAAAAAGAGACTTGGAATAAAAATATAAAATGTTTAAATATTATTAGGAATATTATGCAAATTTTATAATTACTTAGTTATCAATATAAATTTTCCTAATTCTTTACCAAATAATTAACTGTGTGTCTTTTCAGGTTCTAGGCATTGTCTCTGGTGCTGAAATGCAGAGGTGAAATATGTAAAATCCCTGCTCTTGCAGTGTTTACATTCTCAGAGGGAAGCCAAATTGTATATAAATGCACTCTAAGTGAGGTACTTAGATCCAGTGGTAAAGGAAGGTTTCTCTGAGAAGATTTCCATTAATCAGAGAACTAAAGGTGGGACTGGGAATTGTCATGTAAATATCACCAGGAGGAGGGTTCCTGGCAGAAAAATTAGTGATAGCAAATGCCTTGAAGTGGAAATGAGGACGAGGGAGAAGGAAAGAAGAGCTAAATGAAAGAGTGAGGGAGAAAATGTTGGAGAGATACATGGGAGCCAGATCACATCGGCCCATTACCCATGTTAGACATTTGAAGTTGATTTTGAGTGATCAATATTCATTGAAGAATTCTAAATAGGGTCACCATGTGATATGCTATGCTATGCTATGCTGTGCTATGATTTAAATGTAGAAAATATGTTGACGACTGTGTTAACAAATCATTGTATGGGAGCAGTGTAGAAGACGGAGTACTGGAAGGGAGGTTATTACTACGGTCTGAGTGAGAGACTATAGTGACTTGAACCAGAGGGACAGGAGGGAGGTGCTGAGAAGTAACAAGGTTATTAGGTTAACCCAAGAGGACTTGCTGGCATAAAGGATGTCGAGTATGATTAAAAGGATGAATCAATCATAAACCTTAGGTTTTTGGCCTTAACAATCAGGTGAATAGTTGTGTCATTTAATAATATGGTAAAGAGAGAGAAAAACAGATCTGAAAGGAAAATCAAATGTTCTGTTTCATTTTACTAACTTTAATATATTTATTAAACATCCAAGTGGAAATGACAAGTAGACAGTTGAATGCATGAGTTCATCTTTACATTAAGGTCTTGAGATAAAATATGGGTGTCATCAGCATATAGAATTTTTCTGATGATATGACATTACCCAGGGCACCAATAAAGTGAAAGGTAACATATTAAAAGTAATTTGCTAAAGACAGGAAAAATAGTGAATGTTGCACATTCAGAGAACAAATGGATTTGAGGGGACAGTAAAGAAAAATGTGAACATATAAGATGCCATTAACAAAAATAGAGAATGTGAGAGCAATAAAATATTTAGAAGACAAAGGTAGAATTTGGGAGAGAACGAATAGATTGTACATGTGTTTCTTTAATTCTTGATTTCAATAAACAAAACATGATAGTAGTGTTGTCACAAAGACAATAAGAGAAAGCTAAATATAAACACTTTGGGAGTATCTAGATTTGGAATTCAGCTTCCTGGTATGGGTAAATTTGAGAGCAAGAATACACCCCTAGAGGTGAAATATGAATTTTTCTTTTTATTTGTATAGTTTAGATTTTTGTTGCTTTTGCTATGCTAGGAGTTGAAGGGCAATCTCACAGAGATAGCAGGACCCTCAGGTTGAATTGTAACTAACTGAGGCTGTAGTCACCATAATGTTATTTAGTATTTATAACTACAAAAGTTCACATTAGAAATAGCCAAAAGAACAAGAAGTGATATTCAAACTGGCTTAGTCTTAAATTGTGATGTTCCTGCATCGTTTCTGTCTATATTATAAATAATAAGAGCTTAAGAGAATAAAACAAAAATCAAAACCAAAGAAAACAAAACCATATAAACAATCCACAAAACTTTGGAGAATCCCCTTGGAAATTATAGTAACTTACAAATATTTTAAAGTATTTCCTTCCCCTCACTGTTGATAGATACACTTACATATCTTTTGTTATCACATGTTCTCCTAAGTTAAATTGCATGATTATCTTTACTATTATACATAATTTCTAATTTACTTTGGTGGATTGTCTTTTTGTTAGAGGAAGAATCCTGAGCCTCTGTAGTCATGGTGTGGTAAGAGTAAGGAACCTTCCAACTGAAGGGCAAGTTTTGTAAATAATGAATTGATTTCTTTAATTGTCGAAGTTGAAGAGCATAACCTGTAGAAGGTTAGTGCTTAAATTTGTATGTTTGAAGAATTCTTCCTTTTAGAGACAGAGTTAAGGTAAGAGTACCGGATGAGATATTTATGCATCCATTAGCTTTTGGAAGACTTAATGTATTTCCACAGATTAAAAACGGATTTAACACGGGGCACCCGGGTGGCTCAGTCGGTTAAGCGTCCTACTTTGGCTCAGGTCATTATCTCACAGTTCGGTTCATGGGTTCAAGCCCTGCAGTGGGCTCTGTGCTGACAGCCAGCTCAGAGCCTGGAGCCTGTTTCAGATTCCGTGTCTCCCTCTCTCTCTGACCCTCCCCTGCTCATGCTGTCTCTCTCTCTCAGAAATAAATAAAACATTTTAAAAAATTAAAAAAAAAACAGATTTAACTATATCCCCTCCTATGTAAATACTCAATATATTTAAAATGCTGTGGGCAACTGAGAGAATTTTGGCAGTAAATGTAATGGGTAAAATCACAATATAGTTACATGGTTTTTAGCAACTGTTGTCACTTTATCTGTCACTTTGTTGCTGATGATCAAGCAGTATGCTGGGATAGTTTCACACCTAGGACTCTGTCAGCCATGTCAATTGTAGAATAATTTATTCTCAGACTTTAGTATCAGATTTAAATATTTACAAAAAGAGAAAAGAGGAAGGGGTAATATATGGCTAAATTTCATTCATAAAATTGAATTTGAAGGTGATTGCATTAGTTTCATATTGCTTCTATAATATATTACCACAAATATAGTGGCTTAGAGCAACAAGAATTTATTATATTAAGGTTCTAGTGATCTATAGTTGGTAATAATACTCAGTATTCTGGAATTAAGGTACCAGAAGGGCTATATTTTCTGGAAACTCTAGAGAAGTATTTATTTCCTTATGTTTTCCAACATCTAGATGCCACCTGCATTCCTTGGTTCCTAGCACCGAACTCCAAATTTCTGCTTCCTTCATTACATTTCCTCTCTAACTCTAAACTTTCTGCTTCCCTCTTATAATGATCCTTATTATATATTACATTGGACCCACCCAAATAATCCAGGATAGTCTCCCTATCTTAGGTCTTTAAAATATGTCTTCCAAGTACTTTTTGCTATGTCATTGGACATTCACAGATTCTGGAGATTAGGACATGGATCTCTTTGGGAGAACATTATTCAGTCTACCATCGTGATCATTAAGCCATAGTTTGGAACTTGGGACTCTTCTTGAGATGAGAATCATTCCACTACTCTTGATATACTCTTGATAGTATAAGGCTGAAACTATACAAATACAAATGAAATCTAAATCATCCCATAATCTGGATTAAAATACCCTGTGTTCATAGATTGATCTCAGCAATAATGTCATCAAAGCTACCATTTGGAAATTCTCAGGTAATTCAAATGTATTTCAAAATAGTGTAAAAATATTTCATAATGGTAAATCAATACTGAAAAACCATGATGATTAAAGAGTATTTTCACAAATTTATCACATATCCAAAGAATTTTCAAAGGAAATATAGATCTTACTTTTCTTTTATTGTCTTAGAAGCCAGAATCTAGAATACATATAATCATGAAAAAAATTAATACTCGAGATAGAAGAAAAAGCATGTGTATGAATTGATAATGCAAGTTTACTTATTAAAGATTGAATTTCATCTTCAGATGTCTATGAAATAAGTGACAAGAAAGGATATACTTTTTAGAAAGAGAAGTTATTTAAAGCAACAATTAATAAGTGCAATCTCTTTTAAATAGAGGCTATTCCAATATGACTTTTATATGAGCCATTCTACTAATACTATTGGTTAAAAATATCATCCTTCTGTTAGAAACCAAACCTCACCTCCAAAATGAAAATGCTATTAAAAATTGAATACAGCCCAATTCTGACTTATTATGAGAATGGTAGATTAACTGTTCAAGATCATCTCAAAAAAAGAAAGTGTGGACGAGGATGTGACCACATAGGGATGAGCCAAATTGCAATACAAATATGTTGTAAAAGTACTAAAAATAAAAAGGTTTATTGTGATTTTTCAGCATTGTATCTATACATAATATTGGAGAAAACCTCAAAATGTATGAGAAAGCTTTATTATCAATATGATTCTTAACATAAAGCAACATTCTGAATTTTGAGTATACTTAACTGAATGAATCTATGCTCCTCAGTGATGTGCAGCAATGCTATCAGACAGGTGGGTCTGACTCTGGGCTTCCTCAAACCTGGCAATTGAAACAGTCTAGCCTTAGGGGACACTTTATGGATCTATGATTGCTTCTGGATAACTCTGAGTCAAAAATCCTATGAACTGATGTCATTAAGATATGAATGTAAAATTTTTATCACCAAGGGATGAAATCTTCCTCTGGAATTGCTTGTGTTTGCCAAGAGACTATTTCCCCTATTTTCCTTAGAACAACAGTCCCAAATGTCAAGTAAAAGAGCAAATTAAACCTCATTGCTGAAAATGAGCACTGGATATACTTTTAAACTATTTATTGTTCTGTGATGTAGATACATACGATTCTGGAAAATGGTCTTACAAATTAATGAGTGGAGAAATAATTTATGGGATTATTTTTCTTTCTTTCTTTGTAGAGAAAGCAAGTACAAGCAGGGGGAGAGGGGCAGAGAGAGAAAGAGAGAGAGAGAGAGAGAGAGAGAGAGAGAATCTTAAGCAGGCTCCATGCTCAGTGAAGAGCCCAACACAAGACTAAATTCCATGACCCTGGGATCAAGGCCTGACCCAAAATCAAGAGTCAGACATTCAACCAGCTGAGCCACCCAATTACCCCTAGAAAAATGGTCTTACAAATAAGTGTAAGTAAAAAATAATAATAATTTATGGGATTCTTGAATGATTTCTGGCAGGCTCACGAATGACGTTTATAACAGAGAAGATAGAAGAAGCTGTTGCATGCTTTCAGGTTTAGAGTAGACAAGGCTACATCATATCTCAAAATCTCATGGGCCAATTTAGAGAACATCTTGGAAGATAGACTTTGCTGTCTTGTTTGTCATGTATCACATGGGCTACACCTTGCATATATCCATGTCACCATATTTGATGCAGCATGTCCTGCTATGCTAGAAAACGGAAGAGTTCAGAATCAGAGAAGAGACCTTGGCAGAACAGAGATGAAAGCAGAGGTTCTGGTTGTTTCCGTTTTGAATGATATCATTATATAAGTTTTATGATTTTTGGTCTCTTAACCCCAAGGAAATACCTATAACCTATAAGTAGTTTGCATTCTTTTGCATTAGTAAGAGGGACCTTACAAATGTTGAAACTGAAGATCCATAATTCACATATATGTGTCTCCTGATTCATTTTTCTGTTGTGCCTATTTCTCCTATATGTCATGTCAGTAGCACTAAAACTAGTGCATAATTACATGTTTTGTTCATAAACATTACATAAACATTATTCTTAAAGGCCATGGACTATGTTATCCTTGACACCTTCATAAAAATGGCCCATTAATAGAATTATAATGAGAAAGTTAAACAAAAATAGTAGTTCTCCATTTTCATCTATTATACAGGGACATGTTAAATTGGACCACTATGAATAAATATTTTGCAAGTCTAGTTTTTATGCTCTATACAATTTGTATTTTTTAAATGTTGAATTACCTTAAAAACAATTTAAGTGAAAAAGTGACTACAATTTTAACAAACACAAATGTGAATGTGATTAAATTATTTTTATTATGTAAAACGTATATTCTTAACATCAACAAAATCATCCTTATATAATTTTAAAATATATATCTTTGAGACCAGAATGGCTAAAACCATCTTAAGTACATAATAATTAAATACACTAAAAAGATGACTTATCTTAATAAAAAATTAGAAATTGCAATCCCTATTCATGTCTATGTGCCCTCATACATCTTCAACAAAGCTAATCATTTTTAATAATTATTATGACATGATTTACTCCATTTTAAACTCTTACTTTTTCCTGTTTGTTGTCTAATACTGTGTAATGCTGAGTCCTAGATAAAAGCAGAAGTTCTTTATTTTTTTCCTGATAAATGTTACCACCAGATGGGTCCCATTCCTTACCTTATAGAGGGCAAATTTTACTTTTCATTCTCTTCCACGTAGATTTATTTTCCATAATCAATTATACTTTAATGTTTGCCAATACTGTTGCTTCTAAACAAATGGCTAAGGATGTGGATTTTGTTTATACTACAGCTATGCGTTAAATGATTACAAAGAAAATTGAACCTCATTTTAATAGATAGGCCTTCCTTGCTTTTTGGAAGTTCCTGCTACACCACCTCAGAGTTTTTGCTTTTATGGGAGGAGGCGACGGGAGGCGGAAGGCGGGCGGGCAGAAGAGTGAAAGTAGAGTTTAGTACAGCATTTGGTTTGCAGAGAGCCAAGCAGGTAGAGTGGCACCGCTAAGGTCTCTCCCTGGGAACTACACTCAGCATCTCACATCAAGTTGTCGTGGCTTTGAACTATGTCTGTGAGCATCTGTGCTTTATTTTGATTTATTTTGTGCATCCGTTAGCAAGATGGTGCTAACATATTGGAAAAACCTGCGAGGTTACTCTTTGGATCTGGGACTGCTCAAAAACTTTCCATATAGATTAATTGTAATTGCTGCTTTGCTTTACGACGTTTTGGCTAATGGAAGGTTTAATAAAAGTGCTCTACTTTTGGATGACAAGGGAAACCTGCATATCTAAAATATTAAAGAGCATTATTGTCCCATATACAGTTTATTTTCCACAAATAGAAGTAGTGTGCAACATTTGGAAATGCCCAACATCATAGAACGGAAACATTCTAGATAAAACTACTTAAGACTAATTTAACATGCATAGGATTTCCCAATTAGAACTTTCACATTAGCATTGCATTTTAAACAGTTAATTCGTAATGAGACATCCCCAGCAACGAGAAGGAAGTTGCAGGACTGAACATGGCTCTAAGGCCTGTATTTGGGAAGGATGACATTTGGTATTTTAAAAACTGTTTCATTTGGAAAGGAAAGTGCTACACTGCCACCTTCTGACAATGACTTTCTCCCTGATCAGAAAAATTTCTGGTCTCAGTGGGGTATATATTGCTTATCTATTTGATATCATTAATCTTTTCAAGGCATAAAAGATTAGACTATTTTATAATTGTCTTTAAAAAATTATCTACACTGTAATGCATATGCAAAATAATTTAAGCTGAATGTATGTAAATTATGCAAAATAATAATAGATTAAACAACCATGTACCCACCATCTGAATTAAAAATTAACATCATCAACAATGTTGAAGCTGCTTGTATGCATCCATTAGATCCTAAATTTAAAATTTAACTCTGAAAATACTCTGTTTTAAAACAGATACTATTAGAGTGACCTTCATGCATGTAATGTTTTTGTGGCCTATTTACTTAGCATTTCCCCGGTTCTCTGTTACTGCTGTCCTATCTGGGATGCATGTGGTTGAAAATGCCTGTTTACATAGATAGATTACCCTTCTCTCTTTTTTTTTTTCCAAGTTTATTTTTTATTTATTTTGAGAAAGAGAGAGAGAACAAGCAGGGGAAGAACAGAGAGAGGGGAAGACAGACAGAATCCCAAGCTGCTCTGAGCTGTCAGCACAGAGCCTGTTGCAGGGCTTGAACCCACTAATCATAAGATCATAACCTGAACCAAGATCAAGAGTTGGACACTTAACCAACTGAGCCATCCAGATGCCCTTTCTCCCCCTTCTCCTCCTCCTCCTCCTCCTCCTATTCTTCTTCTTCTTCTTCTTCTTCTTCTTCTTCTTCTTCTTCTTCTTCTCCTTCTTCTTCTTCTCTTTTACTATGTTGAGGAAAAATACTTTACTTATTTAACAAAGATTTATTGGACACTATGTGTCGGTTTCAATAGGAAATAGAACAGATCTAATGGACAATAAAATGAAATAATCGGTTGCCCACTAGACAAGTTTTATAAGGAACTCTGGGAAACAACCAAACAAATAAAATCCAGTTAGATAAGTGCCACAGTTAAACTATACAAAGTTCCTTTTCTCAATCTGGCTGATTTGCAAGAACCTGAGGTTAGCACAGATACTGACAAAAGATCTGGCCAGCAAACAAACTTAATTAAATAATGGATTGGTTCAGGACACTGTCATCAGGTCAGTAATGTGATTGAACCCAGGATTTTAAATCAAATGTCCTGTGATGAATTCCTTTTTCTCACAGTTCACTTAGTAAAGTAATAGATGCCCTGTAATACACAATAGTGTGCCTCTAGAAAAAATGGCAAATGCTATTGGCTATAAAATTCATAAAAAAGAAATAACTTTGAAGAGATGTACAGTTGACCCTTGAACAACACAGGTTTGAACTGTCTGGGTTCACTTATGTGTGGATTTTTAAAAATAAATACAAGACGGTACTGTAAACGTATTGTCTTGTTATACCCAGATCGCAGTATCCTCAATGACCGGAGACCACCGGGGAGACCGAGTCACGCATGCAAAGGCAAAGGGCTTTATTACAGGCTCGAGCTCGGGCTCACAGACTTTACCAGCACAGTGGATCCGCGCTGTGAGCCCTGAGCAAAGGCAGAGTAGGGTTTTTATGGGGTTTGCGGCGGAGGAGTTACAGAAGTTGTGGCATGGAAACAGTGATCCAATCATAATTATTCAACATTATTGATAGCGGGTTTAACCATACACATTGTCTAGAGTATTCGTTACTTTTGGCGGGATCCAATTACAAAGTTTAGAGTACCTTTAAATTCAACCAATCATAGAGCTGGCCTAGGGTCTTGTTCGGCAACTAACGGGTTAACTTTAACATTAGGTAACGGGGTCCTATCTATAGTTTCTATCTATAGGTCTCTCCCTTAGTAATGTGGAGGGTGGTCGCTGGCCTTTCCTGATTGGGTGTTGCAAGGGTGGTTTCTCCTGCCTTGGGTAATGTGTAACTGCCTGATAGTTTCGGGGAAGCTGAAACTTAGGCCTTCTAGTTTAGAGGGGAAACTTAAAGCCTGTCAGAGTCACTTGGTTTAGACTTGTGTCTTTACAGCCTCTTTTTTACAAATTTCTGAACACCTTCTTTTTCTCTAGCTTAACTTTATTATAAGAATACAGTATATAATACATATAACATACAAAACACATGTTAATAGACTGTTTATGTTATCAGTAAGGCTTCTGGTCAAGGGAAGGGTTTTATTAGTTATCTTGAGGGGAATTCAACGTTCTACATGGATTTTCAACTGCATGAGAGGTCAGTACCCCAAACCCCTGCATTATTCAAGGGTCAATCAATTGTAGATGAAAATGATATTAGCTTCCTTTCATAAGAAAAAATTTCTGAAAGTTAAGATTATAAAGTTTGCTTAAAAATGGTCCAGGACAAAAATGGTAGTCATTTTATTGTTTGTTGTAATTTTCTTTAGAATTTTAAAATAATAAAATCAAACTATAAGTTTATTTACATAATCAAAATTATTTTCAAAGTTAAAAGCTTTTTATATAAACATTATCTGAAATAACTTACTCTCACTGTTTGGAATTTCTTTTTAATAATAAACTACATTTTAAAATATCTGATTTAACTGGTGACCACAAATCATATGATGAGGTAAGAAAAGTAAGTTTCTGTAATTTTAGTAGGTAAACATGTAAAATGGGTTCAGTTTGGAAATGACAACAAATCTCTCTTTTTGTTTTGTGGTTTTAGCACTACAGCAGTTTTAGTCTTATATACAGATATCTCCTAATGTCTCATTGTCTTAGTAGGAAAATGAAAAGTCAACAGTTATTTTTATGGCTTTCCATGAAAAAAGTCTCATCGTACTTCATCAGAACGATACTGAACATATCTTACAGTTTTTTAAAGCCATCTTATCCTTGTGCTTGGATAAGGCCAATCTTACCAGAGCTGCTCCACCATGACTTCCTAGTGGGTCCTGGTTAGTTTCTAATGAAAATTTCACCTCTTTTTTTCATCCAAATGATTCTTTTATTTAAACTTCTCCAAACAAAATAATTCTTCAGTGTTTTAATGTTTAGCAATCCTAGCTTTTAGACCGTATAAATATCAAGTGTGTTTTTTCCAAGGGAATTGTTATCACCTCTGAATCTTACATATTACTTTCATGAAATCCATTCTCTAAATAATAATTGGATCACCTTCCCTAGTGTGTATTAAACATAATTTTTCATTGTTAAAAGAACAAAATTAAATAATATCTCACACAAATATAATTTCCCTATTCTGTATTCATCTTCATTCCATTTAAAAGTACAATTCTTGGAGTGCCTCAGTGGCTCAGGAGATTGAGTGGTTGACTCTTGATTTCAGCTCAAGTCGTGATCTCACAGTTCATGAGTTTGAGCCTTGCTGAGATACAGCCTGCTTGAGATTTTCTCTCTCCTTTCTCTCTCTCTGCTCCTTCCCTGCTCACATAAGCAGGAGCTTTCTCTCTCTCTCCCTCTCTCTCTCTCTCACTTTCTCTCTCTCTCTCTCTCGTGCTTGTGCAAGCATGCGCACATGCTCGCTCTCTCAAATAAATAAATTTAAAAAAATACAATTCTTTAATTTACAATACACTCCCTTGGAATTCTGTTTCTCCTTCTATGTTGTTTTTAGTTCCTATTTATTACTTGTCATCTGATTCATCCCCTAAACTTCAGTGGAACTTATAAAAGCATGTCATTTTTAAAGACTAGACCAAGCATAAGGAGGGTATTTATATTTGAATTATTTAGTGCTTGAAATATTTTTCAGGGAAGATAATAGCAGGTATTGCTTCTTCCAGACAATTAATAATCTCTGTTTGAAAGACAAGTCTGCACCAAGGTGCATATTGCCAGTTTACTTATTGTGGTATTTGGACAGATTACTGACAGGGCACCAAACAGTCTATGCACTCAGACATCAGAGAGAAAATGAGAGCATGATTTACTCTGTGTGGATACATTATTGTTAGTTCCCATGTTTATGAATATATAATTCAGTACGGAAAACTTGGCTGGAGCAAAAGTTTAATAAAATGATTTGGGAAAGAAAAATTTCCCCACACTTGATCTAAGCCATTTACAGAGACTGAAATAAAAGCAACTCTGAAATATTATCAAGTCTCTCATTTTCCTTTTACTCAAACAGGATTGGCATTGCACAAGGTTAAATTATGCACCTAACCATATCGTGAATTTTGTTTTACTGTGAATTAAATTGCAAGTGCCTCACATTGCAATATTAGAATTGTTTTCCTTCAAGTCCTAAAGGTTTTTCAATCTTCAGTAGTTCCTTATTAAAATGCAAATACTCCGAGGATTGGAAAGCCCTTAACTCGAAAGTATTTAACATTTTAGGAAGCAGAAGGGCGTGATGACCTCTGAGAGTAAGTTACTGATGTCAGAGTTGGAGAAGGCAGTGATGGAGAAGTGGGGAGTGTGTTGGGGAAGGCCAGGGCTGCCACTTAAAACTGTCAATATTGCCTCTCTACAGCTTACATACGTTATATTCTTGATATATTTAATCATTTCTGTCTAATCTATCTTTTCTTTAATACATAGGGGTGTTGTTTTTCCTCTCATTTTCCACAGGGCCCAGGAGGGAGCAAAATCAGACCAATCAGATTTAACCCCCTGCCAGTCTGAGGTGGAGGTGACAGGTTACAGTCCAACTGTTCTGATCAGAGTCTTTAAATGAATAGAATCTTATTTGCTTTCCAAAGAATTTCCTTCAGTGACACATGGATTTGTTATAAGCATACAATTAAGAAATGTTACATGCTTAAGTACTAGTACATCTATTGTTTCTATTTCATACCATTACGTTTTGGCAAAGGTACCTGTAGAAGACTAAATGTATTTTAAGTTTATTACCAAAGTTCAGGGAGTTTATGAGACAGAAGTATAACATGGTTGTTGAAATATTTCTTATTCATCATAATAGAACAGCATCAGGCACCATGTAGGTACTACTTTGTTACAATGTAAGACAAGATTCATGAAAATCATATTTAAAACTCTGCTTGTTTTGATATATCTTTTGTGAAGATCTCTTTAAATAAAGGAATGAATTAGCTAATGAATCCCAAATTATGCTGGTGAATTGAAATACGTCTGTATCTGCTAGAGTCTTTGATACAGAAGTAACGGCAAACCAAAATCAACCTGTCAAACAGAAATGTATATTTGCTGTCTCCTTTAAATTTAAGACGAAGTGGCAAGGAATTTTTCAGATCTTGCTTAATGAAGGTATCTATTTATTTTTAATGATGTGGAAATCTACTCATGTTAGCAAGCAAAATCTATTTATTTTAGCAAGTATTCCATTTCACCCCTTTCTATATTCCATACTGTCAGCTTCCTACTAATCCTAAATATTCCTCTGAGTATCTACAGTGGTTCCCAGCTTCCCACCAGTGTATCACCCAGGAGAATGTGAGCTTCTTGTAGCTATTTCAGGAGAGAGAAGAAATTTTATCTCCATTGTTTCTCCAGAAAACTGCCCCACATATCTTTTTGATGCAAATGGACTCAAATGCTCACTTTTGAACATATCATTTTATTCTGGAAAATGCCATGTGGTGGATGGTACAGGCATGGGTATCTGGGTGATGACTGTAGCAATGTGGGGGGGATGGGTTTCTCTCAGTAGGGTGTAAAAATGAGATTATTAGTGTGGCTGATGAGCACAGTGAAAAGAGTGCTGGGAAGACAACCACATTGTCACATATAACCTATCCTAAATATGGCTTAGGGCTCCTCATTATTTGTGTTACTATTACAAGATTTAAAAACTATGAACAATGATTCATAAGGAGATTATAGTCACAGATACCTAATTCATATTAACATAATGGCACATAGAGAGAGAATGAGTACTTTTCACACACATATGTACATAACCCTGCAACACACACACACACACACACACACACACACATAGATATACACAAGTTATATGAAGACCATGATATATATCTGCTGTGTGTGCTTAAAGTTGTATGCATATATATATATATATATATATATATATATATATATGAACCCTTAGACTTTAGCTAAAAAGTTTTACACTGATATTTAATAGAATGACCCCCAAACCCTTTTTTAACTTTTGAAGTATATGCTTTTGTATACTGTTTCTAGCATATTATATGCTTATACAAAGTAAAATTCTTGGTCAATGCCTGTTTTGAAAGAGCAACAATTCTCATTCTTGAAGCATTATCAAAAGAATAGAATTTTTTATAATAAAAATACATTGTTTTTAATAGCATTTTAAACTTTTGAAAATATCTTAAAGATAAGTTCCTAAATCAATCCTATAAAATGAATATGGTATTCTACAATCTAGTCTGGCAAACTTTTAGTAAAAAGTCAGATAATAAATATTTTCCTATGGGCTTGCCATATGGTCACTGTTGATGTTATAGTCCAAAAGCAAATGATAGCCAATATGCAAATGAATGAACTTGTCTATGGTTTAATAAAACTTTATTTCCAAAATAGGCAGTAGGCCAGATTTGGTTTGTAGATGGCAGTTTGCCTACCCTTGTTATGTGAAATCATTAATTCATTCAAATTAAAAGGTTTAAATTTAGATGTACTGCTCACTCATTTTTAAAGTAATATATATATATATTTGAGATGGTTTCCTAGGAAGAATAATTTTATTGCATTTAACGGTGGTCAAAATATCATTTATAGATGTCAATCTGAGAGATACCTAAATTCATTCTTGTAAATATGCTTAGTCTCATCTAATTCTGTTAAGATAAACTTTCCCTTTTACCTTGTGATCACAAAGACAGATTTTCTCACAAACTACACCATTATTTTTACTTGATAAGGATTGTATTTCTGTTTCATAAATAATCCCACTCATTTCTGAATAACTAAATATATAGCAAAACCTAAGTAATTTATGAAAGTTTGGAAATTTTGAATAAAAATTATGATGAGATATAATCATTCAAAAGGAAACCAAATAGTCTAAGCAAGCAAACTGAATAATACCAATGGAAATATCCATGGAACTCCACTAATACAAATGGTGGGCAAGCCTTTTTTCTTGCCCCTTTTAGTGAATTTGTGGTTGTGGAAAGTGGCCACTCCAGGAATTAGCAAACATATGACCATGACAGCAATTGCAAGGACAATATCCAACCATCTGTGGTAAAGTTACCTATCTAGATTTTTTTTTAATCCCTGAGAACTTAGAAGCATTATTCATCAGAGTTTGTTTATTTATGTATTTCTTTAATTTTATTAGAGAGAGAGAGAGAGAGAGAGAGAGAAACTTAAGCAGATTCCACATTTCACGCAGAGCCTGGTATGTGCTCAATCTCACAACCCTGGGACCTGAACTAAAATCAAGAGTTGAACGCTCAAATGACTGGGCCACCTAAGAGCTCCCATCAGAGTTTAAATAATAATCTTAAAATCAAAGGGACATGGTAGATATTGATTATACAAAAATTGCAATAGGTAAGGGCAAGTATAATATAGGAATAGAAGAATCAAACAGAAATTTAGGCTTTACATAGTGGGACTTCATTAAATTGAAAAACAATTAAAATATTCCAGGAAATTATATTCGGGAAATGAATTTTTCTTCAACTATCTGTGGACCTTCATTGCATTTAATAGTCTTGCTTAGAATTGAAAGAAATTTGGTGATGGGTGATGAGCTTCGGAGCTTTTGCCTTGTCCTAAGCACTCAAACTAAATCTTTCAGATACTAGATTGCTATTGTATAACACATGACAAAGAAGGATTTGACACTATGAGTCAGAGAGAGAGAAATGAGAGAGGACCACAGAAAAATGGAGCCATAAAAGTATTATAAAGTTAGAAATCCCCAGAGTCTGAGAATTCCACTGCTTATAAGAGAGTCTCTAGGAGTCTGATGTTGGGAATTATCAGGTGATAATTCCTAAAACTACAGGAAATGCCCTTTTTTGTTGTTGTCAGAGACAGGCTGCATTCTGAAAAAAGAACACATGTGCTGGCATGCATAGTTGATGGGATTTGAGGCAGGATTCCTTCATGCTCAGCAAACTTGCCATGGTAGGCCCTACTCTCCCAGCCTCCCTGCAGTTAGGTAAGAGCTCCGTGACTGGCTCTGGGTGACTAAGGGACTGATTGTGCTTGTTTCTGGGCAAAAGAGATAAGACTTGATAGGCAGTCTCCATCTCTCTCTCTCTCTCCCTCTCTCTCTCTCTCTTTTAAATTTCTGAGAGAGAGAGAGGGAGAGAGAGGGAGAGAGAGCATGAGCAAGGGAGCGTCAGAGAGAGAGGGAGACATGGAATCTGAAACAGGCTCCAGGCTCTGAGCTGGCAGTCAGCACAGAGCCCGATGCGGGGCTGGATCCACAAACTGTGAGATCATGACCTGAGCCCAAGTCGGAGCTTAACCAACTGAGACACCCAGGTGCTCCATCTCTTTCTTACAGTTCCACAAAAAACTTGAAAGCCAGATATTCCAGCCGATGTACTTTCTGATGAAGGCATACATCAGGCTTTATGCATATATAAATCTGTTGGGCCACTGAAATTTCAGAGTTTGTGTACTGCGCTTGTCCCTAATTAGTTTCCCTGACTAATATGCAGTGCATATATTAACCGGGTAACTATTCGAGACATGAGAAACTGGCCAGAGGGGAAATTATTGCAGATGACAATCGAAGGAGATGCAAAGAGCGTTTTTGGAGAAGCATATACTTCAGAATCTGATCGTGGCAGCAGAGTTTATGGCAGAGAGTTACTGAACAAAAGCTGCCTGACTTTATCAGTGAGGCCAACTTGAGACGAATCACAGTAAGGATATGACCTGAATACGGAGGTCAGATACTAGATAGCAGTAGGTTTCCAGCTCCTGAATCCAGTGTCGTACCAGCAGTTTCCAAGGAGGAAAAGCAGAGATTGGATGGATTAGAGCCTAGTCAGCTTTCCAACCACCTGGCTCTGCATCCTGAGTGCCCCTGTTGCCACCTACTGACCACACTGGTAACACTCCCAGGGCATTTGGGACCTCTCTAAATGGCTGGACCAAAAGGATTAACAAATTACAGCCTGGCCAGAATTTTGATGAAACTTGAGATGTTTTTGTTTCAGGTTTATAAGAAATACCTCCAGAAAAACTAACTGCATCATGTTCTTCCATAGGGAAAAAAATAAAGAGAGAGAAAGGCGGAGGAGGACGTCAAAGAAAAAGAACTGAATTCACTAAATTTGTGTGTGTGTGTGTGTGTATGTGTGTGCTTCTTAGATTCTCTACAAGTAACTTTTTTAGACAGCCTGGCTGCAGTAGGCATAGGCAACAAAAGAGAATGGTTGGCAGTATTAAGGAGAGGTTAAAAGACATGGCAGATAGAGAATGCATAGAATATATTTAATCTGAGTGACAGAAGGATAAAAGAGAGGGAAGAAAGCAGAGAATTCCCATAATTTAAAAGTGACACCAATCCTCAGATTCAAACGGCCAGGTAAACCCAAAGCAAGGTTTAAAGAGAAAGGAAAGCAAGGAAGGAAGGAAAGAAGGAAGGAAGGATAGAGAGAAGGAAGATGGGTCCCAACTTAGACACATCATAGCATCATAATAAAACCATAGTTGGGAGAGAAGACAATATATAATTAGATGAATATCCCATGTCCTGGAAAACAGGAGAGGCAGTCTCACTTACAGAGTCCTAGCATAGAGGTATTTCTGCTCTGTTTCCAGGTTAGAACTGTGACAAAGTGATGACACATAGAGATCAATGCCATTGACAGGAGAATTTAATGTTACTCACATTCCAGGGGAAACAAAAGGCATGGTTAACCTCATAGGGCCACAGGAACCCCAGGCTTTGTTCAGGAAGCAGAAGCAAGGAGCTACAACAACCACAAAAAAGCTTAGCCCGGCAACCTCTTTTGAGGTTTCCTCAGGAAAGATGAGGAAGAGTAGGATGAATGGCTGAGGTCTGGCTAGCGTGAGTAATTTCGGTGGGCTTTGCCCCATAGAGATGGTCAGTAGTTGTCTGGCACATGGGCCTGGGATGAATAAAGTGGGGAATATTTGCCCCTGGGGTGTGCGGCCGCATGGAGGATGTATGCCTGGATTGGCTAGTTTGCCTATCAGATATGTTCCTCGCTTGGCTCTTTGCCACCTCGAAGAATTGGTTAGCCCTGGGAAGGGCAGTCTTTAAGATATCAAAACATCAGAACGTACAGAAAATAAAAATATGATGAACACAATTTATTTGCTGAGTGCGTGAATAAATTACCATGTCTCTGCTTGGGCTAACAGCTGTGAGGGTGGCAAACGCTGGAGCTTTATAGCAATCCATAAAATATTTCAAGATTGAGTAGGGAAGGGATGCAAATGTGGTGTTTCCCCTTGCCCTCTCCCCACAGCTTCTTTTTGAGCCAGGTAGGGGTATCATGGCTCTCTTCCACTTGCTTGCTCAGCCCTCTGCTCCTCCTCATGTGCACGGGAGACGGAAACCAAGGATGCATCATCGTGAAGTGGTAAGGTCAAGTTCCCTCCACCCAACTTTCTACTGGCCCAAGTCCACTATGAAGGGACCTATTAAAATGCCCTAAGGTTTTTAATGTACATGTCAAACACAGCTATAATGTCAGTGCTGATGCAGTAGCTGATTATGTTTTTTAATGTCTGTATTTATTCATATTATCCTGAAGTCAGACACAAGATTTCTGGGACAGGGTAAGATTAATTATGATTTAGGGAAAGAACCACATCATTTTCCCTGGTCCTAAACTGCCCAACTCTGGGGTGATGTGATGAGAGTCAGATGAACAACGTTGTGCATATGTGAGTCATACCACAGGAAGGGAACCGTGAAAGTGAACCTGAAAAATTGTAATGATATAGATACAGCCGCTTGCTCCCCCTCTACTTCTGAGCAGGGAACAGAGAGTTTGCTTCCTATTATAAACAAGTTATCCTCTGGAAGAGAAGGGAAAGGAACCCTGGTATATTACCCTTTGGAATGTAAATGAATGCCTTTAGAAGGAAGATGAGAGGAACATCTCAAAATTTATAATGCCTAGAACAACTTGTTTATGGATCTGGGCCTCACCTCAGATTGAAATGTAAAGAAACACGTCTGGTTGAGTACCTCTTCCCGACAGTCTCTCACTGTCTATTCAGGAACATCCAAAGCTTGTTCTGTGACCCATGTCCCGGTAAAATATTCTGAACACCCCATCTATGCAGAGACAAAAATATTCACTTCCTGACGATAGTGTCCCATTGGGAAGTGCCTGATCTTTTCAAAGACAATTTGGCAAAGGAAGAGGCAGTCTCTAATGTTCTCATAGTTGTTTTGCCAGGAAGTCTTCTTCCCAAGTTGACAGAAGAGATGGTCATTACTTAGTTACTGGCCTAGCTTGGAACCATGGTCCTCAAACTTGTTGAAATGCAATGCTATGTACCATCTGACACATAGTGTCATTTGATATTTACAGAGCCAGTACCAGGCACTGTTCTAGGTGCTGGAGAAGCAGCTGTCAGCAAAACATAAAACAAACCAAAACAAATCAAAACCAAACCAAAGGAAAAAAACACTTAACTTTAGGGAGCTCGCAGTATGATTTGATATAACATATGTCAGTAATTTATATCTAATCATAAAGCAAAGGTTTCCTAAATGGTATAATGTTTTTGTGTTTTTATATTTTTTGAGATAGAAGTGTGACTCTCCCTAAAAGGGTACTATTCTCACTTCATAGTCTAACGTTTTTAGAACAGTGGATAAAGGGTGGCATTAAGCCCACTTTGCCAGAAGATACATATACCCTGAATGATTTGTGTCATGGCTAGAAACGTTTTAAGGGCTGCTGGTCTTATCATCTCAAATCTGGGATCTGGGCACTTCTTTGCTCTTTTTCAGTGACTACACTTTTTTAAAACTATGCTAGATGATTTAATAGTGTAATAGTTTTTGTTTAATGATAGTGATTTATTAAGTATACTTTTATTTTTTCTCTTTTAAAGCATCCCTTTGAGTCCTAAATTTATTTTCAAGTTTCAGGATGTATGATTTAAAAATTTTATGATTCGGGGTTATATTTCTTATTTTTTCCAGGTAGAGAAACAGGAAAAGTAGAGGTTTGGGGGATTATCTCAACAGCTCTGATGTAGATATATTTTTACTTATTATAGGAATGGTTATCAAAATAATACATCTAAATTATGTTCAACGTTATTTGAATGTATTGACGTTGTTGAAATAAGCAAAACTTCTTTGTTCCATTAAATGGGAACTTAACACAAAAGATAAACTCTTTTATACATTTAATTTTTTTCAATAAATGTAATTACCAAGATTTCCTCAAAGCCTTTGGATATAAAACATGCTTTTCTTACACAAGTCAATCAATGATTTACCTCTTATCATATCTAAAAGCAGGCTTTACGGAAACAATAGAATATTTTCAACTAAAACCAGGTACTTTTTTAATAACCCAAATCAGTCTAAAAAATGCAATGGCCTCTCAATAAGGATTATTCACATTCAGCCACCTAAACACAAGTAGATAAATGGTGAGGCTTTAAAGAAATACAGTACATTTTGTTAACTCTCTCACCATCAAAAATACATAGCATTTGAAGTATACAAAGGGCAGGGGGTGAGATATTATGTAAACTTTAATTCAGTATACTCGTTTTTAAAATTATTTGAAATCATATTATCGAGTGAAATATTTTCATTGTTTACAAAATGTTAATAGCAAGAGTAAAAGTCATAATCTAAAGAAGAAATAACCTACCAGCATGGTCTATGTGTAGACAGCCACTTCTAGTGGAGTTAAGAAACCTGCCCCACAGCTAAGATCTCTAATAGTAATTGATGACCTGGAGATAATTGCCGAGAAGTTTTCCTGTCAGCTTTGTTTTCTGTGATCAAATTCATTTGAAAGAGCACATTTATGCAGAATGCTTTCTTTGTTTTGATACACCCTGACTGGTTATGAAGCTGTTTCCAAAGCTTGTCAAAAGCAAATTTAGTGGGCTACCTTTCTTGATGGAGAAGGAATCAAAGCAGAATTAACAACAGGAAGAGATCTGTCCTTTGATTTAATGCTAAGTTACGAGCAATTTACTTTGTAGTTCTGAAATCAGCTGAAAAATGGCAGGAAAAAAATGATATAATACCCCACATTTGTGAAAAATTACAAAGAACACTTTAATGTTGGATTCAGCATTAAACTTCCTGATAAAAAATAAGAAAATGCAATATTTTAGAAGAAGTGGGGGTGGGGGTAGCATAGGGGAATGGTAAAAAGCATCTTTAAAAGCATCACCAAAGTTTGTCTTAGTCACAAATCCAAAGGGCCCAAGCACATACTGCCAGAGGAGTGTCAGTGTGGCCTGGCACAGAGGCACACATCCAGGAAATTAGGTTTTCTCTCTTTTGTGAGGTCTGGAATCGGTGATTGTGCTCAATTAGATGGAAAAGATCATAATATTCTAGTTTAATCATCTTCCATTGAATAAGATGAGTCACAGATTTATTTGTACTTGAAATCCTCTATACCCAAATGTGATATACATAATGGCTAACATTCCCATCTCCCTGTGTCTGTTTGAACCCACTTCTAAAAACTAATTTTAATCACTTTGATGAGAACAAAAGTAGAACTGTCCTAAGTATCTCATGAAGGTTAAAATATATAAATATATTTCAGAGTATATATATTTTGAGACTCATTACTTTCATTTTAGGCAGAAAGGAAAATTATATACTGTAGGAATTTTATTTATACGAAGAAAAGCTAAAATGATTATTTTTTGTTCAATATACTGTTATAGTCTATCTTTATAATGTCCTTATGTGAATGAGGGGAATCATAGGAATGGAATATAAATTAAAAGTCTTCATTTTTAAATAGGAAAGTCACAGAAGAAATAAACGAGGTTAACTAATTTTTGTTTAAATTTGCTGTATAATATGTGTGTTAGGCAAACACATACACTTATATACACTTATGAGTAATTAGCCATTGAATTAGCTATGGATGGATTAATGTTTATAAGTCTTCACCACATGATTTTAGTAACATAGACCTCCAGTTTATAGCATTTTAAAAAATGTTTTATTTATTTATTTATTTATTTATTTATTTATTTATTTATTATTTTGAGAGTGGGAGAGAGAGAGGGAGAGAGAGAGAGAAAGAACAAAGGGAAAGAGAGAATCCTAAGCAGGCTCCATGCCTAGTGTGGAGCTCGAAGCAAGGCTCAACTGCTTGACTGCGAGATTAGGACCCAAGCTAAAATCAACTATTGGATGCTAAACCAACTGAACCATCCAGGCTCCTCCAGCTCTACAGCATTTTTAAAAATTAAGTTTGGGTGGTTCAGTTGGTTGAATGTCCCACTTTGGCTCAGGTCATGATCTCATGGTTTGTGAGAAATAACAGATGCTGATGAGGATGTGAAGAAAGGGGAACCTTTTTACCCTGTTGGTGGGAATGCAAAGTGGTACAGCCACTCTGGAAAACAGCATGAGGTTCCTCATAAAGTTAAAAATGGAACTATCCTATCCAGCAATTTGGGTATTTACCCAAAGGATATAAATGATTTGAAGGGGTACATGCACTCCAATGTTTATAGCAGCATTGTCAACAATAACCAAACTATTGGTAAGAGCCAAATACACATTGACTGATAAATGGATAAAGAAGAAGCGGTATATACATATATATGTATATGTATGTATTAGGGAATATTATTAAGCCATAAAAAAGAATGAAATCTTGCAATGATATGGATGGAGCTAGAGTGTATTATCCTAAGTGAAATAAGTCAGTCAGAGAAAGACAAATACCATATGATTTCACTCATGGGGAAGGGAGAAAAAGAAGAAGAAGGCAAAACATAAGAGACCCTTAACTATAGAGAACAAGCTGAGGGTTGCTTGAGGGGAGGTGGACAGGGGATGGGTTAAATGGGTGATGAGTATTAAAGAGGGCATCTATTGTGATAAGCACTGAGTATTGTATGTAAGTGATGAATCACTAAATTCTACTCCAAAACCAATATTACACTATATGTTAACTAACTAGAAAATTTAAATAAAAACTTCAAGTAAATAAACAAATGAAATAAAAAGCAAGAAAAAAATAGTTTAAAAAGCAAAATAAAATAAAATAGGGCTTAATATGTTAATCTAATCTCATCCAAGAAATTGCTAAAGATTACATAATTATATGTAACATTGTGTTTCAACTGTCCTTCAATTTAAAAATTGTTTTAAAATTACTTAATTTTGCTTCTAATTCATGTTCTGCCCCAGTATTCTTTGTACCACATGAAGGGGATAAATTCTCTAAAACAATGGCCATGACTCAAAATACCCACCCTCAGTGAGGCAGAGGGCTACAGTACTGCACAACGATGAGGGTGCATCTTTCTATAGCTCTACATAAAGAAGTCACAAGCCTTTGTGTTGAGAAAGAGGCAGAATGTTGGGAGAGCCAGGGTGAAAGTTACAGAGCAACATTCCCAGGTCACTGCCTTTTCTCTTTCTGATGGTCACTGTTCTCTCATGGTAGAAGCCTTTCTCCCTTGCATTTCAAATCTTCTTAACAACTACAATGGTAGCTGAAGAATTGGAAAGAAAATAAAATGGATTTCCCATTCTCTACTTGAGAAAATGACTGTAAGGCAAAGAAATAACAACCATACTCATCATAATAACAGTAACAGCTACAAGTTGGCTAAGTCTAATTCCATTCTCAAATACAGCATCCGGCAGTTTATAGGCATATGTAAATTATTCCTTAGGCTAACCATATGGAATAGACATTACTTTATTTCACTGATTCATAGCATAATTTTACATCCTAATATCTCAGAATTTGGGATGCTTCTTAAATTGTATGGAATATCATAACTACTGATTTTTTTCTTTTATTTTTAGGAATAAAATAAATGTTCTAGTCTTGGATCATGAAAGATAGTACTTTTCCACATTTAAGACTGAAGAAACTGAGGGATAGAAGCTTACCCACTATCACATAGATAGGATTTTTATTCAGGACGGAATGGTTATACATGTCTTCTTTTAACTGATACAATGTACTCTTTACCAGATTCCCAGTTCTCTTGGATGCAAGCCCACCACACAGAATCTCATGGCATTAAACAAGCTATGAGTCAGAATAAGAGAGGTTAAAAGCGTGAGAGGAATTCAAGCTGAGGGGGATTGTCAGATGCTAGTTTTAAACACAGAGAGGAATGTGGGGAGCTGCTAGGAGCTGAGAGTGGCCTCCACCAACGACGAGCAAGAAGATGAGAACTTCAGCTTCAAAGCCTCAAGGAATCAATAATAAAATAATCAAGGTTGTTGAATGCTAACAACCTGAATAAGTTGTTAGCAGATTCTTCCCCAGAGCTTCTAGGTTAGAATGTAGGCTGGCCAAGGACACACTGAGTGTGACACTGGGTATGAGACTCTATTCAGAGAACCCAGCTGATTTACACTTAGACTTCTGAGCTACAGGGACAGTGAGCTAACAAATACATATTGAGAATTAAGCTGCTAAGTATGGAAATTTATTTCCCAGCAGTAGAAAAATAATATGGATGTTGGGAGCATGAGAGAGATAGAGGTGGGGAAAGAGAAAGGAAAATACACAAGGGAAAGATAAGTATGTTAAATGTCGCAGGCAATCCATGGCAGGACACTCTTTTGCTTATTGTTGCAACATTATAAATAATACTGGAACATGTGATCCAGCTTTTCTTGGATCACCACAGTTTCTTCTTTCTTCTTCTGAAAGAAATGCTAAAAGGAGGGCTTTAATATAAAACATTATCATTTAAACACTATAAATTAAAAAAAATTAAAATAAAACACTATCATTTCTCATTACTCTTTCAATAAGACTAAAGCTATGCCAGTACAGTCCTATGCTTCATTCATTCTTTGAGATGTCTAGGGCTTTTTTTGTGGATGATGGATTCACTGGGATAGGGAGCTGGTTGTATAAGCCTTAAGTCAGTGAGAGCATCCATATGCTGAATATATCATATTTGTCAGTTATCATACCATGTGCCTTATATGGAGACACTCAATACCTGCTCTAAATAACTTTGTAACATCATATTCTTTTTTTATTTTCAAATATTGTCAAAAGGTGTAAAATATTTCCTGTTTAATTTTTAAAGTTATGCTCCCTCTCTATGTTACTTTTAAACATCTCTCAATCATAGACCATCTCATTGTAGTACTGATTATGTCTCTCTCAAAAAGTAAGCATATGACTTATATTGGAAATATCAGCACAATCAAGTGATATGATTTGAATATATTTGCCTTGATAATATGAATATTAAATGTGGGGAAAATTAACAAGTGTTTTTCAGATGCACAAACTAAGTTATGAATTTCTTAAAAGTATTCTGTAAAGATATTTGTAAAATAGCACATAAAACATCTTTTAAAGGTCCAGTAAAAATTAGAATTCACCAGTGAAAAGGATTCAGAATATATTGACTGAACCATTTAAAATCCAACAGGGATGCCTGAGTGGCTCAGTCAGTTAAGCACCTGACTCTTGATTTCAGCTCAGGTCATGATCTCACGGTTTGTGAGATAGAGGCCTGTGTCAGGCTGCATGCTGACAGTGAGGATCCTGCTTGGGATTCTCTTCATTTCTGTCTGCCCTTCCCCTATTCTCTCTTTGAAATAAATACACATAAAAAAATAAAATCCATTAACTGGAACCACTGAAGTTTACTAAGACATATTTGTTATTTATAGAAAAGGAGTGTAACAAGGTGGGTTGAATTAATATTATTTTGCAAAATATTTATTGGGAATTAGCAACACATTTTCCTTTAGAGCCAATTAAAACAATCATGGTGGAGTAACTCTGTAACCCAACAGAATTAAAAATAATAATTAGTATTTAAAAACTTACAGTTCTGTAGTACTTAATAGTTTACAAAATTTTTCAGAGAGATTATGCAACTGTCACGTAAATGGATGATTGCAATACTAGGTCAATTTTATTTATAAAATGAACAAGTGCATTATAAATTCCCACTTGGAATCTGGGGGATGAGCTTCCATTCTATGAGATCTTACTGGGGAGTGACAATCCATTTTCATTATATGGTACACCCCTAGCCCACCACTGAACTTACCACCACTACCCATCTAGGTTGTGATTCTCTTCTCCTTTCAGCAGTCACCAGCTTAAAGCTCTTTTGTGATGACTACTGAGGCAATAGAACAATTTTAGTCACACACTAAAGAACCAAAACTATCTGTTCTTCTTGAGAGGCAATAAATTTTGGAATAGTGAAGTTCAGCATCCTTGACTCAGTTTGGGTAAGCTCTGAGTTATGCTTACACTCCAGAGTCTGAGAACATTTCTTAATATATCATTTGCACATGAATATTCGTCTTGAGTCGGTTTCTGGGAAACTTAACTTGTATAAATACCAGTTGTGGTCCTAGGTAGTGGATCCTAAAGAGAAGTTCCAAAGTCGGATCACTCACAGGCTGCATGACAACAGAGACAAGTGCTGTTAAGACTTTCACTGGTGGTGAAGTTGGATGGGATAGAGGTAGAAACGGGTGTTCTGTCTCATACATGTCTAGCAGTTGAGATTATATGGTGGGGGTAAATGGTAATTATACAAAATAGTAATTATAAATAATATTTATGACAAATTGATATTTGCTGAATTCAACTGATGCATTGAAAAAAGAATATGGCAACATCAGGCATTCAAACAGCAATTTAAAGCACAGTATAAAAGTCAAAACACTTTTGTAGAAGGAGATCCTCATATTCCACAGCCTAAGAACAGATTATTCTGTTGAACAAGCCAAGGACTAATTATAAGAACACTTAACCTCAGAAAGGACTGACTTTATGTTTTAAGTCTTCTGACATTTGGGATGGGAACATTTAGAGGGATGTGCTTCAGAGCACTGGATCCCTAAGTTCCTCTCAACATTCCAGGCCTAGAGAATTGGGATGCTTCCCCCTTGTTAGGAGATAACAGCGCCCTTCTCAACAAGTCTCAGCCTCATCCAGTAGAAGAGTTCTTGTTCCTACTAAAAAACCAAAAGAGATCAATCACCAAAAGAGCTTCAGGACAAAGCTATTATATACCAGTAGGAACTATAGAATCATACCTGGGATAGATATTCCAGGTCCTAGTCTTGTAGGAACAGACTGTGAGGCTAAATAATGGAGGTTTTATTTAATATGGAAACACTCATTCATGACTCAGGATTTAACACCCAGGAAAAGGCACCCGGATCATGTCTGCCTACACTCCTCGAAAGCCTCTGTGAATCTCCAAATAAAAAGATTGTTTATATTGTTTATAGTGGATATGTCAAGTTTTCCTTGGCAGAATGTCAGGAAGAAATTCCCAAGACACACAGAAGTGAGCTTGATAGAATGAATAAGTTATATAAGACCCCAAATCACCACTACTTCCTCCTCTGATGATCGTGGTCCTTAAGAGCCAGAAGACACTATTCTCACAGTGATAAAGAAGGCATCATAGAGAAACTCACTAGTAGCTGTTATTTTTCAGTCTGGTGCTGACAGTAAAAGATGCTATTTCCAACTGGGCTCCTTGGCATCAAAAAAGATGATAGGATGCTAGAAATGCAGAAAACAGGTGGCAATATTTAAAATAAAAGTGTGGTAGATTTAATTACTATAATCTGCAACCAGTTCAAAGTGGCCAGTGGAAAAACTTTCCTACAAAGATATTGGCAATGCTTAGTGGACCAAGGTTTTCCTAAGGAAACTTATGAGTAGTTTCACTCACACAGCCTTGAGCATGTCAATATCTGCGGGCTCACAATCTGTGTCATTTACCAAGAGATCTTGCAGAGCTTTGATTGAATAAAAGGGACTAATTTAAGATAAGAGAGGAGCAACAATGGGCACCTTACCATGGGATTCAATGGTATTACCATATACAGAAGATGTATCCTCTTAAAGTGCTAAAATGGGTTCATAAAGGTGTAGCTAAGTCACCAGCTTGAAGATAAATCTATGTGGGAATGAGATCCTGCCCTCTAACATGCAGCAAATACCCTGAACCAATCACCTTAGGGCCTATGTCAATGATGCGTGGACCATATGGGCTGAAAACAGGGAGTACAAGAAGGAATGGTAACTAGTCACCATCACTCCTATTGATACACATGTGGAACTTATGCTTCTGATTTTCATATCCAGGTCTCTTGGGATTAGAGATCTCAAGTCCCAGAGGAAGGATGTTTTCATCAGGACATGTTATAAAAATCCCATCAAGCCAAAAACTCCAGCTGCCATTTTATTATACTGTGCCCCAAACTTTAGAAATCAATGTGCAAAGAAAAGATTTGCTATATGGGCAGGAATAATTGACATTGATCCTTGTGAGGAAATAGGTTTGATGCCACATAATGGGAAAAGGAAGAGATATTTTCAGAATTCAGAGACCTCTATGTATACTGGCCTGCCCAGTTTTAACTATATGTAAGTAATTACAGCAACCATAACCTGACTAAAAAAAAAAAAAAAAAAAAGATAATTAGGAGATAAGATCCCTTAGAAATATGAAAGTCTAGATCATGGCACCAGACAAGTCATTTAGACCTTGAGGGGAAGGATGATCTAGACTAGGTTTTACAGTAAAGAAATGATGAACATAAGTTATGTTAAGGACCATTTGTGAGACTCACCCCAGTAATCTTTCCAGTATATGCTTCTCTCAGAAAACCACCATCTTGAAGACTCCATGCCAACTAATTCATAAGCTAATTAATCAACATCATTGAACCTGAGCAAGGGAAGGAGATACTGTAGCAGTTGATGTTAGTGCTCAGTCCATCCAGATTCCTGCAAATGCCCTTTTGCTATCTATGCCCCCTGCCCGATTTGTCCCTCTAATGGCTCTCTCTCTATCTCAACCATGCTCTCATCTCCAAAAGCCAGCATAACAGAGCCCACCTTGCCAGTACTGGGAGACAGTTGAATCTGGAAATCCTCTGCTGGGCTAATGCTTAACCAATACAAAAACTTGAAAGCCCAATCCCCTTGTGTCAGGACAGGACATTTCTGATTTACACCTTACAGTTAAAAGTTTCCATTTAGCCTTGTGACTCTTTGATTTTACCTGTAGGGGATTGTTGCAACAATGAAGTACCGTGATTTGTTCTTTCCTGTATTGAAGCCCTTGGATAAACTCTACATACATTTACTCTGGCTTGATTATATAACTTGTTTTGACCAATAGGATATTAGCAGATCTGATGCAGACAAGAGTGTGAAAAGTGCTTTTGCTTTGTGTATTGCATTCTCTTGTTTTTCATAAACACCTTACAAATCCTGCTGTATGAGTAAAGCAGGGCTAGGGTGCTAGGGACACATGGACAAAGCACCCCACCCAAGAGCCAGGCACAACTGTCAGACATGCGAGTGAAACCATTTTAGTCCAATCAGACCAGAGCTAACCTGTCACTTGATGGAGCATAACAAAGCAACCACTCAGCTGAGCCCAGCCCAAATTTCTAAACCCCTCAAATCATGAGCCAAAGCATGAGTTTCATCTTAAATTAGTATAGTGTGGTGTGGTTTGTTTTACTGCAAATGTTAATTGATCTACTACCCTTTTTTTCCAATAGCCTGTCTTGATCCACACTCCTTTGTGGTTTCTTCTAGAATTACTTCCTGCATAAACCACTTACACAGAAATCTTTCTCTCGGGATGTACTTCTAGGAAATATGACCCAAGACAATAATTTGCTAACTGACCACACTTTCTGAAAGAAAGATAGTATTAAATTTATATATCTACATTCAAAAAATGGGCACATATTACAGGTATTCTGAAAATTGAAAAGAGAAGTTATACAGAACTAAGCATGGGGGGAATCAGCTGGATTTTCCAGACTTAGATTCCACTTTCTTCTGTCTTCTGTGACTGTCCATCTTATTTTACTCATTTTATCTACAAGTACATTGCAAATTACAGGATTAGATCCTGTGTAGAGACTTGCCAATGGATTAGTAATTTTAAATATTTAAAACACATTCTCATTATAGTAAGACAGGCTTTTCATTGTATTCCCAAGTGCTGTATTCTACAACAGAAAAAGCAATCAGGAAAATAGGCAGTGAGATATTTGCTGTCACTTACATGACACACAACAGCCAAGGGTATGTTCCTTCCATTTGCCACCTGACAGAAGGATTCTCAGAGCTCAAGAAAGAGTGAAAGGGCACCCACTGCGGAGATGTCATCAGTGAAGTTTGGGAAGGAGGGTCAGTCATTTTACTGAGTTAAATAACACTGGGAAATATCTAGTATTATGACAGGAATCCATCATCATTTTTGGAGAAAAACATATTGATCAGAATTTTTAATATAGCCTCATTTAGGGGCTGGGAGAGAAAAGTGTTGTAAAGCTTTTTACAATGAGGGAGTACAGTGAAGGTAATTGAAAGTTAAAATCTCATTCATCTGTATTGTTCTTAGGTGTACATTTTCTAGAAGGGAGAAACTATTATTTTTTCAAATTTAATGTTAAATTTTCATTGTTTACCTAATAAAATACAGGAAAATAACATCAGTTTTGATTCATTATTGGCTTATGTATGATTATTATACACTGTAACCTTCATGCAGTTATGATGCATCACTATTTAATATATACATCTTAACTATGCTGTGGACTATTTCTGGGAAATGATACATATTTATGGCCAATAATTAAGTCTTAGGTAAAATTACAAAGTAAAAAAGAAGCCTTTAAGAAGTCTTTAGCAAGATGACTAAGAGTTAATAATATTTAGGGAGTAAAAGACTGTGATAAAAGGCAGATTATATTTGAATTATTAAAATTAGCAGTACATGGAAAAGGAAGGCTAAAGTAAATATAAACTATAGCCTCAATTACAACTTTATCAACCCTTTTGTGGAATAAATGTTATGATTCACAATATTAGGTAAAAATGAAGTATGTGTTAATACAATGATCCTCTCTTGCATTTGAAATGCATAAATCATATGAAATAATTTATCCTAAAAATATTGTGTCATCTCTGATAACAGGTTTGCATGTTCAAAGCTTTTGAATGACTAAAAGTTCTGACTTTTCCATTCTAATACTGTGTTATTTATTAATGAAGGAAAAGTAATGTTTTTAAAAAGGTTGAACTTTGTGTCCAATTAAGTAGTTGGGTTATTGTGAGGATTCGTTTTCAATTTTACTTTTTGGCTGTTTTCCAAAAATATTAGATGCGTGTGCATTTGTTACTATTTGCCATGTTTGTTGAATTGCATTTGTGAAGGCATGTTTTATAAATAATGAGCATTCACTTTTTTAAATTGTTAATTTATTTATTTGAGAGAGATTGTGTATGTGAGTGGGGTAGGGACAAAGAGAGAGGGAGAGAGAATCACCTGTGCTGACAGCACAGAGCCCAACTCGTGGTTTATCCCAGGAACCAGGAGATCATGACCTGAGTTGAGATCAAGAGTCAGGCACTTACCTGAAGTGAGCCATCCAAGTGTCCCAATGAGCATTCACTTTTTAATGGAGTTCAAACTCACACTCTCATGTTTCTTATTTGACACAGGTAGAATTTTTTCAATGATATCCCATGAACCAAAGTGTATAAATACATAGAAAAGGACAGAACATCCTGGGCCACAACAGGATAAACTGTAAATGTAGCTACCCCCACTTGGAATCAGATTGTTGCCACTGTTTTTAACAGTACCAGACACAAGTTAACCAAAAAATAGATATAATATCATAATATAGAGAATTTAGTTATAAAACAAATTGACTTTCAATTAGGCTTATACCCAGACTACATTCACAAGGTGTCAACTTATCTAGGCTATAGAACTGTTATATTCAATCAAACAGTAATTTAGATATTGTTGTGAAGGTATATTGCAGATATGGTTAAAATATACAATCTGGTGACTTTAAGTAAAGGAGATTATCTTTGATAATATGAATGGAACTCATCCATTCAGTTGAAGATCTTAAAAAACAAAATCAAGATTTCTAGAAGAAAAAAATTTTGTCTCAAGAGAATGGTACCAGGTCCTGCCAAAAATTTATAGCTTCCAATAGTCTATAAACTTCTGAGTCTATAGATTTCTGAGCAGTCAGTGCCCACAACCATGCAATCCAATTCTTTGATTTCCCCCATCTTTACATGTGTTTATACACATATATATGTTTTAAGTATATTAATATGTGTATATGTATATATAATTATATACAGACATAGGTGTATAAAGCCCTTATTATATATGTATGTATATATATAAATATATAAATATATATATATATATATATATGCAGACACACATGTATAAATTCTGTTTCTCTGGACAGCTTTACTGATAAAGGTAGGTTGAAGTTCTTAGCTTATAATTAACCCTATTTGCTCCTAGCCCTGCAGTGTCAGATAATGACAATAGAACAGTTATCCAACACCTGGAGATTTTTGGAATCACTTCTTAGAATTTCTGGCTAGTCACAGGACTCATAATCATTCATGCCAATATTGACCTTAGAGTAGACACCACTTCCAGGAAGAACCAAATTGTAGCTGGGCCTAGAGTGTTTTTTGAATAGTGCAGGAGATTCCTCTGAGCCCCTAGAGATTGAGTTTTGAAATTTTTCCCTAAATCTTTCAGTAATGCAAATCCATATTTATGTGACTATTTTGTATATCCATTATCACATTATAGTGAGGTGGTGATGTATAAAATTAGTATGCTGAAAATGGAGAACAAATATTAAACTTTGATCTGGAGATCTGGAAGCATATTTGAACTAGAAAAACATTTGGTGTGTGTGTGGGGGTGTAGAATGGATATGGTGATCTGATTAGTTTTGCAAGCAATAATTGGGCATGTTTACTAGTTTTCAGAATGACTGTGTTGAAAGAGAATTTTCTATGAATATTTCATGGTTTGCATGGTTGAAGACTTCTAATCAAGAAAAATGACTGAATAGCAAAGCCCTGGGAAGTTAGAAGTTTAAAGATATCTACCCAGAGACATTTGCTTCATTCCAGTAGAATAAATAAGGATAAAGACTCTCTCCACCCCTCCCTGAAGAGGATTTTTCACATTGCAGAGTGATTAAGTCATTATGTGGGTGTCTGGGGAAGGGGGGCAGATGTGTCAGCAGCACCTATATAAGCTCTTAGTCTCATAATTCTGGGGTTGTTCTACTGTAATGTAAACCAACTATGTGTGTGGGTGAAATATGATCTTCATTCATGGCACTCTGTGGGGATTTGGAACGTGGGGATCTGACACAAGATACCACTCTGAATAATCAACTGTTTCTCTGAACCAGAAGCTTTATGCTCATGACCTCATTCAATCAATCAATCTCCCTCTTTTTTTATGAATGTATCGTGTACATACATATACATTTTTAATATATATAATTCTCTCTATATATAACTATTATTAGTTGATGATAATATTTTTAAATATGGTATTGCAAAAACATGGTTAGGAAGTTCAAATGGATATTTGTTATAATGACTCTTTGCAAAAGTGAGGGTAGAATACTTTTTAAACAATAATTGCATCTACTGAATTGAAAATTTAGCTAATACTAAAGATGGAAAAGTTTTGAATAAGGTATTCTTTTTTACATTAGCCATTTTCATTTTAGGAAGAAAGATAAGATGGAAACTAATAATTGCAGTACAGTAGAGAACACACTAAATACTATTAATAAAGCCTATATGAGTGCCATGATATAATGATATATGCTTTAAACCTGTCTGACTTCTCTGTTTCTTTTCTCCTGCCTCTAGCTAGAGGATTCTTTTTATTTTTTCATTTCTTTAATTTTTTTCCTTTTAGGAGTTCCTGTGATTAGATTGTGCACAAAGGGATAATTCAGGATAATCTCCATGTTTTAAGGTCAGGGCCCTTAATTACATCTGCAAAGTCCTCTTTACCCAGCAACATAACATTCACACATTCTGAGGATTAAGACATGGGTATCATTGAGGACCATTCTGCCTATCACAGCCCATATACCAGAAATAAGAGTTTTAGTATCTTGGAGTCTTAACTTTCTCACTTGTAAAATGGGCATACCAACATCCCTCAAAGCGATGTTTTGAAAGTTAATCAGATAACTGTAAAGCACAGAGTACCTCTCCTCCAAAGAATTCCTTTGAATTCTTTCTAGTTCAAATACTACTTTCTTCTTCCCGGGAGTGACCCAGGTTTTAATCCGACTTGCATATGTATTTTAGAAAGTGGTAATGATTAAAGCGCTTCTCATAGAACTGAAATAAAATGGTCCCTTCACATTGCTCACTGTTTTTAGTCAGTACAAAGCCTAAGGAAATGTGTAGCTAACATGTGTGCCAGAGCAAAATCCAGGTGACTCAGTCAAGCCTTTGGCAAGTAATGATTCAAAGTCAATCCAATATTGAATTCTATGACAGATGACTAAGCTACTGATATTTTGTTTTGCTGATTAAAGAGGAATTCAAATGTTTTAGAGACAAACGTGTAGGACAGTTCTATTAATAAAGTCATTGATAAAAGGGACATTTGTTTATCTGTTGCAGAACTGCCTTAAATCTAGATTGATCCTCAGCACATACTTGATAAAAATCAAACACCAGAGTCTCTTTGCACCGTCAGGAAACATGCTTTAGCAATATGTCACTGCAAAATCCTTACATATGAAAAGTAAATATAAAGATTGAAAAAGTTCCTAATAGAACAATAAATGGGATCAACTCTGTCAGAACAAGAAAGGAGAAAGCCATAATAAGACATTGTACCTTGAATATGTATATACTTTTAGATTTTGCAAAATACTTTAACAATTATCTGTGAAGGTAAATATAAATTAGTATTCCAAATTTACACATTCTCCAGAAGGTTACATCGTTTAACTGTATTTACATAGTTACAAAATCACAGAAACAATATTTACACTCAGGCTTTTTCCTTTTCGTAAAAAAAAAAAAACAACAACCAATTTTATTGTATCAGTATCAAGTGTAGATGGAGAAAATAGTTTCATTATATAACAGTTGAAGCATTTTTGAGATTTTTATCTTCACAACATTTTACAATGTTTAAAAGAAAGCAAAAAGGTTGAGCAGAAGCACTGGTAAATTTGCAGTATATTAAATCAGCCTATACTTCTTAACTACAGAGCTAACAATAGAGACTATATAACATAATTTGGAATGAAAAAACTATAAACTCTATTGGATAAATAGCAGGTCAGCCTTCTCGTTTACTTAATTCATAGAAAATAAGTGTGTTTTAAAATATGATTTTGGGGACTCCTGGGTGGCTTAGTCGGTTAAGTGTCCGACTTCGGCTCAGGTCTTGATCGCAGTTCATGAGTTTGAGCCCCACAGTAGGCTCTGTGCTGACAGCCCAGAGCCTAGAGATTGCTTCAGATTCTGTGTCTCCCTCTCTCTGCCCCTCTCTCACTCGCACTGTCTCTCTAAAAAATAAATAAATATTAAAAATTAAAATAAAATAAAATATGATTTTGCAAATGCACTAAAAATATCTGACTGTAGAAATCTTCCTTTTGCAGAAGCATGAGTGCTGAAAGTACAAGCATGAAGAAAAGTAAGTACATTATCTAATGGCAAATGACAGTTGTCAAGGGGAAACAGTGATGGAGTTCAAATGCTTCAATTGATCTAATTCTTCAAATATTGTTGAAAACTGGAAATTTATTTTCTGATACCATTACATAGAATGTGAAAAATTAATGTTCATAGCGTTATTTAACAAAGTTTGTTAAAATATGATGCAAGGTAGAGTATTTTTCTTATATTTTGCAATCTGGGCTGAAGGGCCATTCACTGAGGTTTTAAACATAACAATATCTTTATTGGAGAGAGATTATTTAAATTAAAATAAATTAACTCTAAACTCAGTGTTGTCCTTAACATAGTATACAGCCAAAAATCTCTACTGAGTTGTAAAGGGATATTAATTTAAAAAATACCTATTAAATTAAATACAGTAAACCAGATTCTCCAGGCAGTGTTCAAATGGGACAATTAGACAGTATAAGTGATGTAAAGTAATGCTCTTTTCCCATTAAATGAATGGAGATTTAGTGAACCTGAAGGGCTGCTGTGCGGATTTAAAAAAGCATACTTTCAATATGAAATCTTTTTATTTCATGGAGAATATAAAGTATTTTATTAAAAATTATGAAACTAACATCAGATAAGGACTATTGGTGACAATAGATGATAATAATCTATTACTTAATACATATAATAATATATATTGTTTATATATTTATATATTTATTATTTAATATAGAATAAGGACTACTGGCAATAATAGATGATAATTTATCATTTAAAACTATGTACAATTATGCTTGTAGTGTTATCAGCTAGTTAGGTGACAAATGGGGCTCCACAAACAGATGCCCCCCAAAACTTAAAGAAAGTAAGATTGTTCTATAGATGTTAAGCCTTGGCACATCAAAGAAGACATATGTAGTCTCTGTTATTAAATACAGGCATATATAAAGCATATATTACTACCAGGGCAATAAGAATTAAGAGGCTCTCCAAAAATTTATTTTATTACAATCTGGATGTGTTTTTAAATTAGAATATGTATATAATGTTTCTTTTCCTTTTCCTTTTCTTTTTTATTTATTTTTCCCAAAATAGAATATTTCTAAAGCTTTGAGTTTTCTTATAATCCTAGTAGCTTAGAACTGAAGAGCCAGTATTAACTTTGCTGAAGATAGACTGTATCAGTAATATGGAGGCTCGCTCATTCAGCAATGGTAGCTTATAAAAAGTCCATATAGCGGTTTGAACTCAATATTCTGGGTGGTATTCTGGGCAGACGGGTGGAGAGAGAAGACACCAGAGAAATAGACTCAAATATCTGGTCCATCTAACATTTATTTTTTGGTACAGATTAATAATTTGAATTCTGATTCATACATTCCAGCCTCTTCTCAGTTTAGTCAAAGTGAATCCACGAATTGGATTCTAGTCAAATCTGGAGCCCAGACAAGATTCAGTTTCTACCCAGGAAAGCTGACATTTTAAGTCTGGACTGTGGCAAATTTCCCAATCAACAAATCCTTCCTACAGACATTCTGAACTTGATGAATTGCCTGTATTCAAATTCCTGCCTGTTTTTTGTTTGTTTACTTAAAAATGGTGAAAATCAGTTAGTCAACAAATAATTACTGAGGATCTACATGCACAAGACAGATACTTAAACTTATGGGGGAATAAGTTGTAATAGAAACTACTGACATTGCCAAACGAGCAAACAAAAACAGATCTGTAATTCAGTACAGGAAATAATGGAATAAAAACAAATAGAACATTAAATCCTACAAACATAAGAAATATCATTAAATAGGCAAAAAAGATATTAAATTATGTGATTTTTAGATCACACAATTTGGGTGGCTTAAAATGGCTTCAAGGGATACAAAATACATTGAAGAAAAAAAAGGAAAACAGAACATAGAACAGGCATTCTGGATGAGGCAAACAGTACAAGCAAAAGGATAGAACTTTGTAATTTCAGTGGGGCACGTGGGTGGCTCAGCAAGTTAAGTGTTGGACTTTGGCTCAGGTTATGGTCTTGCAATTCCAGAGTTTGAGCCCCATGAGGGGCTCTGTGCTGACATGGTGAAGCCTGCTTCAGATTCTCTGTCTCCTTCTCTCTGCCCCTCTCTGCTCACATTCTCTTTCACAAAAATAAATAAACATGTTTTAAAAAGTAAAAAAATAAAGAAATTTTAATTTCAGAATTAAATTGGTATGTCCTAAAGGACAAAGCATAATTTCAAAGTATATATGTTTTTAAGACCTTAATTGAAAATAATGATAATAGAGGATGTGGTAAAATTAAGTATTCAATGATATTTTCTATTTAGGTGGGAATTAATTGAAACCATGTGTATGGAATCTACACTGGGATAATGATATATTCTTGGTAAATGTGTTTCATCTACTGAGTTGATTCTACTAAGTAAAATGTTCATGTCAGAAGAACGACCATCTTGCCTAGTCTGAAAATAAAAGACAATAGCAGAATTAGAGTAAATTAGACAATCTAATCTGATTGTCTTCTGAGAAAAATACTTTATATAATTTTTAACATTATAGAGCTCCAAAAGATTTTTTTCTAATCTTTTTGTTAAAGAAAAGATATAAATATATTTTACAAAATCATGTCTTACACTGTTACCCGTCTTTTCCTCTTAAGTAGTATTTATTCATAAATCACTTCCTAAGAATGAAGGTGGAAGTGTCTCATATTGTAATACATGCAGCAAATGAAAACAAATTCCTGAACAGAATCATTCTGCCCCCAATTATATATATGTAAATGTTAATATATATGCAAACAAAATGTTTTAAAATTCTCAAAGGACATACATAAGAAGTTATTGAAAATAAGTCCTGAGATCATCACATGAAAGAACGAGAAACTTAGGTATAGATACTAAGAGATTCTTACCTAATTTAGCAATTCAATAATATTTGTTCAGCTTTATTGAGGTATTGTTGACAAATAAAATTACAGTATATTTAAATGTTTTTTAGTATTTAGTTTTCAAAAAGAGAGAGAGACAGCATTAACAGAGAAGGGGCAGAGAGAAAAGGAGTGAGAAAATCCCAAGCAGGCTCAATACTGTCAGCACAGAGCCCAACACAGGGCTCAAACTCAGGAACCATGAAATCATGACCTGAGCCAAAATCATGAGTCACTTGCTTAACTGAGCCACACAGACTCCCCCAAATTATAGTATATTTAAAGTGTACATGTGATGATTTGATGTAAGTATAAATTATAGATTTATGGGAAAGAATTTTTACCACTGAGTTAATATAACCATTACCCACATATTTATCTTTTTTATTTTTGGTGAGAACACAAATTCTAATCTCTTAGCAATTCAAGTTATACAATGCAGTATTATCAACTATAGTCATCATGTTATATATTAGATCCTAAGACTTTATTAATCTTCTAACTGAAAGTTTGTAAACTTTTACCAAAGTCTCCCTATTTCCCATTACACTAAGCCCCTGGTAACAACCATTCAACCAATATTCAAAAGAATATTCAACTTTTTTTTTTTAATACCATGTGTAAATGATATCATGCTGTATTTGTCCTACCCTGTCAGGCTTCTTTAACTTAGCATAATGCCCTCCAGCTTCATCCATGTTTTTGCAAAATATTAGATTTCCTTTTTCTTTTTTTTAAGGCTGAATGATAATTTATTTTATATTACATATATTTTCTTTTACATTTTTCTTTTCACATTTTCTTTATTCATCTACTAATGTTTTTTTTTTCTTTTTTGAGAGAGAGAGAGAGAGAGAGAGAGCATGAGTAGGGGAAGGGCAAAGAGACAGGGAGACACAGAATCTGAAGCAGGCTCCATCCTCCTACCTGTCAGCAAAGCCTGACGTGGGACTTGAACTCAATAATCGTGAAATCATCACCTTAGCCAAAGTCGGACTCCTAAACAACTGAGCCACCTAGCTGCCCCTCTTTATTCATCCTCAACGGACAGTTGTTTCCATTTCAGACCTTGGCTATTGTGAATAATGCTGCAATGAAAATGGGAATAAATATCTCTCTTTGCTATCCTATTTTGTTTCTTTGGGATTTATGCCCAGAAGTGGGATTGCTGAATCATATGGTAGTTGAATTTTTAATTTTTGAGGACCCTCCACACCTGTTTCCCATACTGGTCATACCAGTTTACATGCCCACCAACAGTGAACAAGGGTCCCTTTTGCTCCACATCTTCACCAGCATTTGTTATCTCTTGTCATTTTGATAAAGCCATCCTGATAGGTGTGAGTTGATATCCCATTGTGGTTTTGATTTGTATTTTCTTGATGATTAGTGATGTTGTAGACCTTTTAATGTGTCTGTTTGCCATTTGGATGTTGTCTTTAGAAAATATCTATTTAGGTTTTTTGCTCATCTTTTGATTGGGTTGTTTTTTGACTATTGAGTTGTATGAGCTCCTTAGATATTTTGATTTTAATCCCTTATAGATATGTGGTTTATAAATATTTTCTCCCATTTTGTATGCTGTGTTTTCAGTTTTTGATGCTTCTTTGAAAGGAAGCTTTTTAGTTTTACATAGTCACACTTATTTATTTTTACTATTGTTGACTTTATTTTGGTGTGAAATCTGAAAAGTAATTTTTGTCCATCTAAAAGCCAAAACCAATGTCAAGGAGTTTACCCCCTATGTTTTCTTCTAGAGGGGTTATAGTTTTGGGTCTTTAATCCTTTATGAGTTGATTTTTGTGTATGATATACTATAAGGGTGTAGCTTCATTCTTTTATAGGAGAATATCCAGTTACTTATTGAAGAGACTATCCATTCCCCCATTGTATATTCTTGGTTCCTTTGTCAAAAATTAATTAGCCATATATGCATGGGTTTATTTCTAGGCTTCCTATTCTGTTCTACTGATTTATGTGTATGTCTTTATGCCAATGTCATACTACTTTGATCATTACAGGTTTGTGATATAGTATGAAATCAGGAGCCTCCAACTATGTTTTCTTACTCCATATTTCTTTGACTGAGGTCTTTTATGGTCCCATACAAATTTTAGGATTTATTTTCTATTTCTATGAGAAGTGCCATTGGGACTTTGATAGAGATTCCATTGATTGTGGATCACTTTGAGTTATATAGACATTTTAACAAGATTAATTTTTCCAATCCATTTGTACAACAGATCTTTCCATCTGTGTTCAATTTCTTTTGTCAATGCTTTACAGTTTACAGTGGACAGATTTTTAATCTTCTTGGTTAAATTTATTATGTATCTTATTCTTTTGATTCTATTGTCAATAAAATGATAATTTTTCTGATAGTTCATTGTTAGTATATATAAACACAACCAATTTTTAGGTTGATTTTGAATCCTGCAACTGTACTGAATTTATTTAGTAGATTTTTAAAAGATTTTTAAATTTTTATTTTTTTAAAGTAATCTCAACACCCAATATAGAGCTTAAACACACAACCCTGAGATCAAGAGTCACATGCTCTTCTGACTGAGACAGCCAGGTGCCCATGAGGTTATTTATTAATTCTCACAGTGTGTGTGTGTGTGTGTGTGTGTGTGTGTGTGTGTGTGTAGTCTTCAGGGTTTTCTATATATGTTTATATTATCAAAACAGAGACAATTATACCTCTTTCTTTCCAATTTGAATGTCTTTTATTTCCCTTTCTACGTGGAAAAAAACTGCCAAGACTGGGCATCCTTATCTTATTCTTGATCTTAGCAGAAAAACTTTCAGTTTTTCATAGTTAAGTATGAAATTAGCTGTGGACTCATCATATATGGCCTTTATTATGTTTAGGGACATTCATTCTATATTCATTTTATTAAGAATTTTAACCAGGTATGGATGTTGGGTTTTGTCTAATGCTTTTCTGCACCTATTGAGATGATCATATTGTTTTTTATTCTTCATCTTGTTAGTATAGTGTTTCGTAAAACCTGCAAGTGTCCCAAAGGGAAGGATCATTATCAGCATCTAGATGCAGGCTAATGGGAAGCTGGATCCTCAGGTAGCAGCTGAGGAAGTATGAAGTCAAACACTTTCCAGGGACAAACTGCGAGATGGGCATTTTTGCTTTCCCCCTCTGCACTGAGCTTGGATGCATAGTTGTGGGAGATGTTTCCATACCGATTTACAAACTTGTTTGCTATTGTCCTGAGGGATCATGAATTCAAGCCCCATTGGCTGTACCAACTAACTAATTTGAGGGCCTATGCCTTGGCGGCTATAGAAGTTGAGGCACTAGATATTTGGACAAGCTCCTTTCAGGGAGATGCTGGCAACTTGGTTTTATTATTAGAGTGAGCTGGCAGGGAAAAGCTAGAGGAAATGCCCAGCTGGTCTTTTGAGCTCTGAGGAAGGCCACAGTCAGCACCTAAAAGCATGCTAATTTAAAGCTGTACCCTCAGGCAGCAGTTAGTAAAGCAAACCAAGAAATCTCTTCCAAGGAAAGGTTGAGAGAGAGGTGTTTTTAACTTTTCCCACTGTGCTGAGCCCTGGGAGGATAGCCAGAGTGAGTACTTTCTTAGCCATCAACAACTGCTTCTTTTGCTATAGTCCTGTGGGACTTGTGAACACAAGCCCTTGGTGGCTATCAGTGCTAGGTGGTTTGAAGCTCCATTGCTTAGGTAGCAGCTTCAAAAGCTGGGGTGTCTGATGAGGTCCAAGCCCTTTGCTCTGCGGGAGGACTGTGAGTTGTGTGGAGCAGTACCGGGGTGGAGTTCATGGAGAGAGAGCATTACGACCTTTTCCTATATGTTTTGTTGCGGATATTTTCTCAGCATCTGAGATGTAGGAGTCACTAAACTAGTTTCTAGATCTCTCTCAGAGGGAATTGTTCCATGTGCAGCTGTGTTTTTGGTGTGTCCAGGGAGGAGGGAAATTCGGGAAGCTTCTATGTTTCCATCTTAGTTTGAAGTCTGAACACTTAAAAGCAAGATTTGGTGCTAGATGTGTTTATTACTCCTGGGATGTCATTGCTCCTAGGCTCTTTCACCAGACAACACTTCATTCATCTAGTAAGCTGTCAATGATAATTGATTAAATGTTGCCGACTCTGGGGAGAAGGGCACTCTCCTAATTGCAGGTGGAAGTCTGCAATTCAATAATCTTTTTGAAAGCTGGTCATCCAACCTTCTTTCTGAACATTCTCAAAAAATGAAAAATTCACTGCCTTGCAAAATGAATTTCTGAATCTAATCTGAGTCTTAAAATTGAGAACTTATCTTTATAGTGTTTCTCTTTTTTTGTTGTTTTTAATCTGTAGAGTAATATAGAAAAATCAACACTCTTTTTCAACAAATCTATTCATGTAAAGATTAACATTTTCAACAGAGTTTCTTCTGCCATTTCTCAATATGTCATTCATTCTACCATCTCAGCTACTTGACTTCAGGCACAGACTAATTTGTCAGCATTCCCTTTTAAAGCATAGAAAATTATTTAGGTGAAAATGATTTAGGTGATTCAGATCAAAACTAAATGATTTATTTAGGTAATGTACATCACTGAGTGCTTAAACACCAGCTGATTCCTTAACTGAGGTAAGCTCAGGGTTTTTATGGGATAGGTGATGTTGAGCACGTGACTTTGTGGATTTAGTTTGTGAGGAATGAGCATGAGGCTAGGCACTGTGTGGTAGTGTTTGCATGAAGTTCCTCAGGGCCCACAGAAATTGTGCTGCCTGTGTTGGTTTGTTCCTATATAATCAGTAGCCAGGAGCCTTGAAAACGGTGAGTCCAAGAGGAGCAAACGTACTGTCACAAAACCATCATATCAGTATTTTCTTAGAATCATTTTCACAAGACTTGTGGTTTTCCCAGCTAGTGAAACTTATAGGACAGGGGAGATAATAAAGAAAGAAAATGGGGCAAAGATGAGAAGCAAAGGGGAAAATGGAAGCCCTCTATCATGTCTGTGTTAGTACTTTTAGTAAAAATTGTCAAAGCTGTGATTTGATAAAGAATGGGTGTCACCTACCTTTTCATGAGTCTTTTGTTACTGTCAAGACTGCATTTTTCACATTATTTAAATGTGAGCTTGTCCTAAGTTTGTGATCATCACATAGGCTTAATTATTATCCATATACCTCTGCCTCTTTTGGAAATATACTAAGTCTGCCAGACCTGTTTATTGCTATACCTATAGTCCCCATTTTATGTTTCATTAAATTAAACATCACTGGCTGATAAAGAATGTCACCCAATTCCAGCTTCTTGGTTGGACTACCACTAACAACCTATTCCTCTACCCTTCAATAATATTTTGACTACAAGAGAGCCTTTGACTTCATAGCTGCACTTTGATCAGTCTTTCTGCCACTTTCTTCTGCTTGCAAGCAATTTATTTTTTAATGTAAATTAATAATATTGCTCATTTTTGGTTGTTAAATTAATCTCAGAATTTCTGCCTATTAAGCTTGTCAGATAGAAGGTTTTGGTCATGATTCTGAATGAATGTGTAAGCAGTCATGTGTCCATGCATTCTGGTACACCTGGTATCATCCTGATTTATGTCTATTGGCTTAGACTAATTATAGATGCCTCCTTTTATTCTCAAAAAAAATCTCAGTTTGAATGATAAGTTATATGTTCACACATAAATAACTTAGAATAGGTAAAGCCATTATCAATTCAAATGCAGTAGGACAGAGTTGAGAGATAGAGGACACGGTATAAAAATCATTTTGATAAGTGTCAGATCTGTATCTGGCCATTAAATCAGAAGAGACTATTACATCCCCTCTCAAGTTGGTCCATGATTCTTAATATTAATTGCCATAGCTAATTCAATTAAGCAACAAACACCCAACATCATTAAAAGTATTCAGTTGGCTGTACTGAAATGTTGTATAGATCTGACCTGAGACTTATTCTAATCCATTTGTTACGTGAACTAAGAACTGTGTTATTTTCCACAGGTTTCTTTTAAGAACCTAAACAGAAGTCAGAATTATACACGGTATGAGTGGGCAGATAATGAAAGTAGTTATAGTCTAGAAATCCTGTTCTCTGAAACACACACAGAGATGAAAATTTAATATGAAATTACCCTGCATATAAACCTGTAGCAAACATATAAGTATCATGTCCACTTATCTTGAACTCACCATCTTCAAGGTCCATGGCCACTTTTCTATAATAACCACTACAGGCCACACAATCTCTATAGGCCTTCAAGAACTTTATGCGGACATTACTATATAATGCCAGCCTCATACTTTTTCCTTAAACTTTTCACTTCCAGTCCCAGGACTTATCTAAGGCATTCAGGCCTGAGAGATCTTGAGACCTACTTTGAACTCATTAATGGAGAACTTAGAACTCTGATGAAACTAATGCCAGGCACGTGAAAGCTTCAAGAGTGTTTCTAACATAGAGAAGAAGGACTGATGGTTTGTTTCATTGTTAATTTTCCTTTTATCATTTTATTACTGTTACTTTTATTCTTCCAGGATTTTATTTAAATTCAAGTTAGTTAACATACAGTATGGCCTTGGCTCCAGGAGTTGAATTTAGTGATTCATCACTTATATACAACACCCAGTGCTCAACACAACCAGTGCCCTCCTTAATGCCCCTCACCCCTTTAGCTCATCCCTGCACCAACCTCCCCTCTAGCAACCCTCAGTTTATTCTCTATAGTTGAGAATCTCCTATGGTTTGCCTCCCTCTCTGTTTTTATTTTATTTTACTTTTCCTTCCTTTCCCCTATGTTCATCTGTTTTGTTTCTTAAATTTCACATATGGGTGAAATCATATGGTATTTAAAGGAGAGAATGTTTACAGGGCTTTAGGAGGGGAATTATGAAAGACTCAAGAACAGAGGAAATGTGTTTATGGATTTATAGCTAATTTGAGGGCCATCTCCATTTTATCAAGGTGGAGAAGAATAGTTAGGGATTAAAGTCATGTTTGAGAGGAGGTGGGAAGAAAAACCTATGGAGAACAAGGACATACGAGGCCACAAAGAAAAATTCTGTTCTTCAGTGTCGAGTCCTTCAGTATCTCTTAGAATATGCTAATCTAAAAATAAATAAGTGAAACGGATGAGTAGCTCCAATTTAGAAAGAAGAGGCAGAGGTACCTGTGGACAGATATAAGAGTAGGTATCCTGGATCCAGGGAGGATGAGTGGTGTGTACTAGAGGTCAAAGAAAGAGAATGAGGTTGGCTGTATGGCTGGAGACAGACTGGTGGGCAGGGAATGATTAAAACTGGGTATGGTAGAAAAGTCTCACTGTCCTGTAAAATATTAAGAAAAATCAACTTGCACATTGATATTTGTGAACATTAAAGAAATACATGAATCGAATCCTTCGAGTTCAGCGAGCATAGAAAGCGGTTATAGAAAGTGAAGGGTTTACAAATAAGAAGACAGACAACTAAGAACAGGAGACTCCCACACTCTTCTCCATTCTTCCTTCTCAAGGAACTGAGAAGGTTGGCATGCTTGGGAAGGGGGGTCATGAAAACAGGACTGGTGGTCTTCATGCTTCCGTACATAAATTTGTGTTACTTTTCATTTGCTGCTTGGAGAAATTAAGCTTGACAGCCTGAAACAACATGCATTTATTATATCACATTTCCATAGAACTGAAATCCACTAGGTTTGTTTCAGTACACCGTTTATGGTCCCAAGGAGCTAACGTTAAGATATTGGCCAGCTTAGGGGAACATGGGTCACTCAGTTAGTTGAGCACCTGACTTCGGCTCAGGTCGTGATCTCACAGTTCATCATCTGGCTCAGCCCGCATCAGGTTCTGTGCTGACAGGTCAGAGCCTGGAGCCCGCTTCTGTTCTGTGTCTCCCTCTCTCTCTGCCGCTCCCCTGCTTGTGCTCTGTCTCTCTCTCAAAAATAAATAATAAACATTAAAAAAAATTAAAAAGAAAAGTTATTGACCAGCTTGGGCTCTTATCTGAATTCTATGGGAGAATCCACTTCCAGACTTATTCAGGGTGTTGACAAAGTTCAGTTCCCTATACGTATAGGACCCAGATGCCAATTTTCTTGCTGGATGTTGGCCAGGAGTTGTTTTCAGTTTCTAAATGCCACCTTCAGTTCTCGATTTATGGCCCCCTTTTTCCATCTTCAAAATTAATAACAATCTATCAGATCCTTCTCACACTTCTTTTCTCTCTGACCTTCCCTCTGTCTCATCCTCCTGTTTATCTTTTCTGTTGGATCACTTCTAACTCTAGCTGCAGAAATTCCTCTGCTTTTAAGGGCTTACTTGGTCAGACTGAACCCACTTATATAATTCAGGATAAAACCTTACTTTTGGTCTGTAACATTAATTGTATCTGCAAAATCCCTTTTGTCACTTATTACAACAGAGTCACAGGATTTAGGGTATGAACACTTTTGGAGGAGCTATTATTTGCTCTATCACAATCTACATACTTAATGTCTTCCATAACGCATTTTCCATGCTGCATTTCATAAACATAATTCAGATGTTCTTACAAATGTATGATTCTGGATAATGGACCGAATTTATTTTTGCAAAATCCCTAAATCAGAAGGCTAATGCCAAATAAAGTGTAATACCCTTAATATATGGCCTCCTTCTATCAGAAATCAAGCCAAGTCATGTAAAATAAATGATCTATGTCTATCTTTTTGAACTCCTGAGATACTCAGAACTTTTTTCTGAATGTTTTTGAATCGCCTTCCTCTCACTCCCCATGCTGGCTCTTCCTAATGTTTACCACTCTCCTAAGTCTTTCACTGTTTCTTTTGTTCTGGATCTTTAGTACAATGACTCTGTCCTCTGATTCACAAAGAGAAGAAAGGTATGTGCTCCCCACAAAAAAATGTAAACAATATACATAGATTTGATATATTCATCAGTATTATATCTTCACAAATCTCTATGGTAGGCACTGGACAGACCCACAGAGGACCAAATGGCCCAGTCAGAAACAGAACACAGGAGCAAGTTACTGCGGCATAGCAAGAACTGCCTTATGTTAGACTAGTACTGCTCCATAGAACTTTCTGCAATGATGAGAATGTCCTATCTGTATTGCCAAGCGGTCCACTAACCAGTCATATATATCGAGCACTTGAAATGCAATTAGTGAAACGGAGGAGCTAAATCTTTAATTTAATTTAGTTTTAATCTGTTTGAATGTTAATTAGCCACAGGTGGCTTGTGGCTCGAGCCTACTGTATTAGAGATTGATGTGTTAGAAGATGAAAGTTTCAGTCCCAGCTTCCATCTTTTCCCTGACTTCTCAGCCTTGAATTCCTCTGGCCTAGAAGGTATTTCACCTGCTCACATTGCACCGACTACCTAACTTAACTGTACTGCCATATCTCATGTTAGTTATTTCCTAACTTCATCTTTTACTCTGTTTCTTTTTTTTTTTTTTTTTAATATTTTTATTTATTTCTAGGAGACAGAGAGAGAGACAGCGTGAGCAGGGGAGGGTCAGAGAGAGAGGGAGTCACAGACTGAAACAGGCTCCAGGCTCTGAGCTGGCAGTCAGCACAGAGCCCGATGCGGGGCTCGAACCCACGAACCACAAGATCATGACCTAAGCGAAAGTCGGACGCTTAACCGACTAAGCCACCCAGGCGCCCCTCTTTTACTCTGTTTCTTGATATGCTGGTAAAATAACTAGAAAGCAACCATAAGCAGAGTTGGAGTCATTCATGTGTTCAGTTTTGGAATCAAAGCCATCAGTTTTTCTTTGAACTACTGTCTCCTAAGCAAACAATTAAAATACAGATTAATTTCTATTTGAGAATCTAGTGTATCTGAATGTATTTAAATTTTTACCTTTTCTAAAGTTTGCCAGATACAGATTTTTTTTCCTGCTGTGTTTATTGATTAGAGCTGAGTTACAAGGTCCAGAAAAACAAAGTTGATAATGGAAACTTCAGCCAAGTTTTAACTCTAGCCACCTAGCTATAAAGTTCAGTGTGCATTACATTATGCTCCTCTTCAAAAGGTTCTTTATTCTGTGTGGAGTAATTCCACCTCTCTAACAGATGTATGCATGATGCATCTCAGTGCATTACCGACTTCTAAGAATGAATCATAGTAATGCAACCCTTCACTTCTTCCCAGCATAGAGATACTACTTTTGGTTATGATGGCATTCTATATGGGATTTGACAAACTTCAAATAATTTAATGAAGCAATACTCCTACTCTGGGAATGTAGGACTCATGAGGGAAAAAAAATCAGTCTTGCATTAGTGTTATATACAATGTATGTGGGCAAGCATTACTAATATAAGTCGTCTTAAATATGTATGGCTTTATTTTGGTGCTGTTATTCATATTCCAAAACTTATTCTCCAGTCTGCATTTCTCCTCTCCTTTGAAAAAAATTAAAATCACTGATCTGCCTGCTGAGAAAATAAGGAGGTGTGCTACAAATGTAGACAACTCTGCCTTGGTGAAATCCCTGACAGTACTATTTTTCCTGCTACAGTGAAATGAAGCTTTTGTATTTCAGCCAATCTTTTGTTAACTTTCTGATTTCTCTCTCAATTACTCTACACCTAGTGTATTAATGGTCATGATGGGCATTATGGAAGATCATCCTTGAGAATTTATGGTGAAAATACAAACCATACAGACGGCACAGCTACTACAGGAAGAGAATACCTTTTTTTTTTTTAAAAAAAAAAACCTACCTGCCTAGCTTAAAGTCATCCTATTGAATTGCCTTTAATATAATTGGTTTAAAGAAAGGGAAGGCAAAGGAAGTACAGGGAAAGGTATTGTTAAGGGAAAGCAATAAAGGGAAATACATGACAATAGAAATATTCCTTTCATAATCTTTCCTTTCACAATTTCTTTGTTGCTCTCTTGTTAAAAAAAAGAAAGAAAGAAAATGCCTATAGAAAATCCAAATGAAAGTCATACATTTCTAGTTTCAAGATAATGGCGCCAAATGTTTAGCTTTTTGAACTTTATATCAGGAGAATTTCTGAAATTAAGGGCCTGGTAACATTATTTGAAATCCAAAAAATAAAAAGTAGCCTAAATTGAAATATAGAATAAATGTGCTAATATGACCAAAAGAATTTTCATTTCATCAGACAAGTCATCAAACTCTTTTAGCCCCAAGTCTGAAACAGCTTAGCGACTGAATGACAAACAGCACTATGCAGACTTTTGCACTTCTCTACTTGCAAGAGAGATGAACTAGAATTAGTTACATTTTCTTTCCGTGAACTTTTGTATTAATGAATTGATAATGGCTTTATCATCAGATATTCTACTCTGATATTGTCCACTCTAAGTTACAATAACAGAAAATTTAAATAATTTTATTTTAAAATTGAAATTAATTTGAATCAAGAAACTGGGACTGCAATCCCAATTTAGTTGCTAAGTAACACACCATGTTGAAAACTGCTTCTTGATTATGGGTGTAAACTGAACATTCTCCCTCTTTCTTTTTTTTTTCTCTTTCTTTCCTTCCTTCCTTCCTTCCTTCCTTCTTTCCTTCCTTCCTCCCTCCCTCCCTCCCTCCCTCCCTCCCTCCTTTCTTTCTTTCTTTCTTTCTTTCTTTCTTTCTTTCTTTCTTTCTTTCTTTCTTTCTTTCTTTCTTTCTTTCTTTCCTTTCTCTTCCTTTCTTCCTTTCTTCCTTTCTCTCTCTCTTTCTCTCTTTCTTTTTTGAGTTGGGATAGAGAGAGAGAGGGAGAGAGAATCCTTAGCAGGCCTCACTCCCAACCCATGCCCTTTATGGGGCTCTATCTCACAACATTGAGATCATGACCTATGCCTAAATAGAGTCCAACTTAGCCATCCTAGAGCCCCATAAATTAACTCTCTTAAATGTCATTTCAGAGAAGTCGTTTGTTCATACCTTATCTAAGGGAGTAACTATTATTCTCTGTTTCAATGTTTGTTCATTTTCTTTAGAACCTTCACTATATAATTATAATTGTCTTATTAATGGTCTATTTGATAGTTTCTGCTGGTCTCCTCTGTATTTCAGTTCAAGATGCAAGGACCTGCCTTGTTAAGGTTTGAATTTTTAGTTCTTAGAACAACCTTTGACACAAAGTAAGCACTAGATAAAGAGGTATGAAAGATATTATTATGCACATATTAATTACTATTAATTATATTGTTACTTATAAATAATTTATTATAGCTATATAAATAAGACTGTTAGACATAATATCTAAGATCCCTTTCAGTTAAAACTGATTATAAAGCAATAACTAAAGACTTATAAGGATTAATTTAAATGGCAATTAATAAGTTAATTTTTAATTGACTTCATAAGTCAATATAGTTTTTTCTTTAAATCATCTTTTAAATATATATATTTTAAATAGTGACTCTTTGGTTCGAAAGATGAATAATGATTAATTTAATTAAACTGGTCTCACATATTGTCTCCAAGAAGCTTATGAAACAGTAAAAAAATGTCATTTGTCTATTGATTATTCTAATTATGTGGAAAATAGTTAAGAAGAAATAAGCTACCTGTTAACAGAAAGTCTTGTCTACAAGCTTATTAAGTATAGCTAAGTGTCAGACTTTTATTAAAAAAAAAATTTTTGTTGAGATAATATTTGACTTGAAACAATAATAGTGTGTTCACTTCATAAACTTGAAACTACTGAACACATGATTGATAAATGAATATACTCCAAATTCTACCTGTAGTGATCACCTATAATAGCAGTTTTGGTGTATCTTCTTGCAGTCTTTTTTTTATTTATTAAAGTGAATTATATAAAATTGCCAATGCAATTTCATTTTCAACATACAATGTAACCCAATATTTTTAAAAATTTATTTATTTTGAGAGAGAGAAAGAGAGAGAATGTGTGTGCATGAACATTTGCAAGCACATGGAGGAGGGACAGAGAAAGGGGGAGAGAGAGAATCTCAAGTAGGCTCCATGCCGTCAGCACAGAGACTGATGTAGGTCTTGATCCCACGAACTGTGAGATCATGACCTGAGCTGAAATCAAGAGTCAGATGCTTAATAGACTAAGCCAACCAGGTGTCCCTTAATATTTTACAACCATTTATTTTAAATAATTATTATTTTTAAAAATTTTAGATAGCGCCCAAGCAGGGGAGAAAGGCAGAGGTAGAAAGAGAATCTCAAGTAGGCTCCATGCTCAGCATGGAGCACAATGCAAGGCTCAATGTTCCATGATCTTGGATTCCTGACCAGAGCCAAAATTAAGAGTCAGATGCTCAATCAAGCCACCCAGGTGCCCCTAATTTTACAATTATTTCTACATATGAAGTTCTGTAGCTTGTATTTTTAAATTAATATAAATTTTAATATGTATTTTATATGTGATTGTACTATGGCACATTTAACAAACTCCTTATTATATGCATATGTTGTTTTTAATTTTTCTATATACACAATATTGAAGAGTCTTCCTTTGTGCCTACGTCTTCAACTGAGTTGTTGATAAATATCTTAGTTCACTTTGAAAGTGTGTTACTTCTCTGAATAAAGGGAGGGGATGAACATTTTTAAGGTTCTTGACATATATATATATTCCTAAAACATTTTCCAGAAGTGCTGTACTATTTTACCCTTTTAGTACCAATTTGAGATTGCCTACTGCCTCTGTTTAAAATTGAAAATCTGGGGGCATCTGGGTGATCCAGTCAGTTAAGCATCCAATTCTTAGTTTCAGGCCATGATCTCACAGTTTCATGAGGTCAAGCCCTGTGTGGAACTCTGTGCTGACAGTGTGGAGCCTGCTTGGGATTCTCTCTCTCTGCTCTTCCCTTGTTCTCATGCTGTCTCTGTCTATCTCAAAATACAGAAATAAACCTAAAAAATAATAAAAAATAAAAATGAAAATCTGTATTAATTTGATAAAATAATGGTAAAATATAGAATCTTAATTTAATTTTAACTATTGGTACAGTTAAATGTTTTTTACATTTACTAGCCATTCCTCTTAATATCTCTTTTTTAAATTTATTTCCTATTAGCCTTCTGTTGGGAGCCATTCTGAACTCACTAGTTGAGAAAACTCCTTGTGAGGTTAAGGTAAGTTTGCAAGGCTTCCTGCTGTCAGATGATGATTGACTGACCCCCACTCAATTGTTTCTGCTTGAGCACTAACCCCCAGGGCACCTTGCTGATTTACTGGGAGTGACTTATTCTGGCCCTAATATGCTGATTGCACCTTGTGAAGGGACTTATTGTAGGAATTTCTTCTTTTGTGATTATGGGAGCACACATTGCATTTCCTGAAAATCCTGTTTCTCTTTATACTTCCTCTTAAGGAAACAGGCTATTGACCCCTGCTCACAAAGAACTAACTTTTTCCTTTGCTATGCTAAAAACATTGTCTTGTATTTGAATGCTAAACATACCTTCCTTCCCCATATGATAAGCATCTAAATTACCTACATCAATCACTATTGATAAAGGTTATGCATGAGTCTTCTACAAATGTTGGGAGCCATTCTGAGCCCACTAGTTGAGAAAACTCCTGGTGAGGTTAAAGCAAGTTTGCACGGTCTCTTGCCAATCAGATGACAGACTGATATCCACTCCCACTCAATTACTTCTGCTTGAGCACCGACCCCCCCCCCCAAGGTACCTTGTTGATCGGTATCAGGAGTGACTTGTCCCCTTTTTCTGGTCCTGATAAGATGATTGCACCTTGTGAAGGAACTTATTGTGGGAACTTCTTCTTTTGATTATGGGAACAGACATTGTGTCTCCAGCAGCTCCTGTTTCCCTCCATACTTTCCCTTGAGCTATGAACAGGCTAATGACCCCTAGTCATAAAAGACTGACCTTTACATGTATAATTCTGTTTCTACCGTTGCGTTAGTCCAAGATGTTCATACAGCTCCACATGTAAATCAACTAACCGAAAATGTCTCTCATGCCCTAGCTATTCAAGAAATCATAGAACTACACACAAAGGTAAATACGCTCGAAGAGGCTATTCTGTGTATTGGAAATGAGCTAAAGTCTTTAAAGGTATGGTTGGCTCTCCGGTGCCGTAAAGAATATAACTGGACAATCTAGTCTTGCCTGGAGACAAAGAGCCTAACTTAGAGAGAAGGAAGAGATAAGAGCAGAACATAAGTTACCACATATACCTTTGCTAACAGATGATGTATAGCAGTCCCTTCCCTAAGGCCTACATTGCACAAATACCTTCCTTTACCCTGGCGGCTGTGATGAGGATGGATAAGAGTATCTACAAATCTATGACTTAATCTTAGTGTTATTAAAATGTGAACACCGTGCTATTTTCTTAGTTACTCAACCTCACTGTAATTGGGGCAGTTCTGCAAGAAGACTTCTGTAAAACCTGTTTCTATATATTTTCCAAAAACATCTTATCCCAGAGAACTATCCATTGTAAAAATTCCATTTTCTGATGGCATGTTAACGTTTGACCTATAAATAAAGACACCAAAACCGACAGGACAGAGATGGCTGCCTGGTGATCAGAAAGAATCTCGGGGCTCTCTCACTCCCTCCCTTGCCAACACCGTCCATCCTTCAGGGACCCCTGGACCCGGCCGGAGCTGGACTCTAGCATACAAATATATGTTCTGGAAAATGTTTACATATCAAAGAAGTTTGTCATCAAAAATCATTGTCTAAAGCAAATGCCACTTCTGTGCTGTTCCCCATACACTTAACCATAAATAAAGCAAAGTCTCAGTCAGTGCAGAGATGCCTTCCTGGTGACCAGAAAGAATCTCAGGGCTCTCTCACTCTCTCACCGACACCATCCATCCTTCAGAGACCCCTGGACCCACTAGAGCACGACTCTGGCAGCTTTCAATTTTCTTTTTATGTTGTAGTGCTTTTGTTCTCTATTTTATATGATCTTAATATGTCATACTATAGAAAGCAATTTAGTTTTCTTTGTAATTGTATCGGAAAAGTCAAAATTTAGAGATTTTAATTTGTGTTGTATGCTTCTACTGGTCCACATCTTTTATATGACATCCTTAAAAACAACATTCAGAATTTTATCCAAATTTAGGAAGAAATAAATGATTTTAACTATACCCTGTGTAGGGGCGCCTGGGTGGCTTAGTCGGTTAAGCGTCCGACTTTCGCTTAGGTCATGATCTCGCGGTTCGTGGGTTCGAGCCCCGCGTCGGGCTCTGTGATGACTGCCAGCTCAGAGCCTGGAGCCTGTTTCAGTCTGTGACTCCCTCTCTCTCTGACCCTCCCCTGCTCAAGCTGTCTCTCTCTCTCCTAGAAATAAATAAAACATTTAAAAAAAAATTAACTATACCCTGTGTAGCACTTGAAGTACCACATAATTGAACACATTAACATTTTTGAAGTAAAAATATGAATGTCCACACAACAGCCTCACATATATGTCAGGTCCTTCAAATGAGTTTTGGTATCACCTAAACAAAGAAAACTAATAAACTCTAGATGAGAATAACTTTTTGAATTTTGCAATTGAGGATAAACAATTATGGACCCATGTTGCTCCATGAATTTTCAATTCATACTTTGCATAAAATAGTCTCATGTTACTGATTACCTTAAAAAGTATAATATGGATATATGTGTTTCATTAAAGTGTGATAATTATATTCTTACTTGAGAGAATTCCTATAGGAATAGATATTATATCTATATGTATTTAATATATCTACATATATTAAAATTATTCAAATATTGCTATGAATGAAATTTGGTTAGTAGTTGGGGAAGGCAATGCCCTTTTCCTATTTCTGACATTGTCATTTACAAGCATTTACAAACTAGAGACATTTGGTGAGGATCAATTTTGTGTGCAAAAGTTAAGAAATAGTTTTGTTGCTTCTACTCTTTATAATTTACCTTCCTGCTTTGCCTCCTCATCTGACTAACTCCTTGTTTTCCTTAATTTAACTTAATTATAAGGTTTTTCCTGACCCATCGACCCCATTCTTTCTTATATTTATTCAATAGCCATTTATCAAATGTTTTCATTTCATGCCCATCATTATTCTAATTATTGCATATGTAGAAATAGACATAACAGGGAAATTTTCTCCTTTGTGGACTTTACATTGTAGAAAGGAAGAAGAAATAAATACACAAATATAAGTCAAACTGAAGAAAAAAAATCAGGATAAAGGGATAGAGAATGATGGAAGTGGATGTGATTCCAGAGTCCTCAGAGAAGGTCTCTCTGAACAGATGATTTTGGTGTTTGGAGAGATCAAGAAATAAGACCAATGTCTTATGTATCTGAAGTAAGTGAGACTGAGTGGTAAAAAAATGATTCTTACAAACCAATAAAAGGTCAGACCATATTAGATATTACAACACCTATCTCTTCATATATATGCCTGTGGGAAGCTATTTGTTGCTCAGTAAACACTTGCTAAAGAAATAAATATATTTCAAATAATACCAAGTAGATAGAAATGAATAATACAGTGTCTCTGTTCAAAGACAGAATGCAAAGAAAAGGTTTTGGCATGCTTGATAGGTAAGACACACACATTTTTAAAAATTAATTAATTAATTAAATTATTTATTTATTTCTGAGAGAGAGTCACACATGCACAGCATGAGCAAGGGAGGGTCAGAAAGAGGGGTAGACACAGAATCTGAAGCAGGCTCCAGGCTCCGAGCTAGCTGTCAGCACAGAGCCCAACGTGGAGCTTGAACCCACGAACTGTGAGATCATGACCTGAGCCAAAGTCAGACACTTAACGGACTGAGACACCCAGGTGTCCCAAGACACACACATTTTAGATGGGGATCTTTGAGAGAGAAAATGTTTATGAAATGCCAGCTTGAACAATTCCTTTGGCATTTCAATAAACAATAAAAAGAAGGACCTATCAAACTCACAAATAAAATGTAGAAGAAAATAGGCTCTAATAATAAATGAGGTTATTTATTCAATTCAAGTCAAGATTTACCATTTAAACAAAACATCACAAATTAAGTGAGTTTTTATTTTAATGTAATCAAGAACTGGAAATACTCTAAGTTTTAATTTTCAATGTACCTGTAAAAAATGGGAACTTAGGTCAAATGAACATAAATTATGGATAATTAAGCTCTTTAATTCCAAAGGTAATTAATTAGCAGGTTCTTAATGATTTTTATTTTAGAATTATCCTGGGAATGAGTGCTATCTGCTGAAAGAATAACATAACATCAAGGTACATAAGTCAATAAATCAAATTTCCCTCATGAATAGAATATGCATCAATGTTCTATTGAGAATTACAGGCTGGAGTGAATTTCTCTTCTAGGTCCTATTCTCCAGAGCAAATTATGCATATTTAGATTGTTTTTTTGAATGGGTTGTGTGACTTACTTTGAATTCAGTATCTGGGCTCCCAGCAGAATTTCCTTAGCAAACATCACAGCTGTTAGGAAATCTGTCCCATGGAAGCTTGATCTATATGTTGTTTGCCAAATTTGCAACACATTGTTTCTTCCCTCTCCAGCCATTCCTGAAAATGAGACTACATACTTGGTGGAAAAAGAAAGACCTTCTGGTCCAGAGTAGGTCACTTATTCTCTCCAACTAGGCCTTGGATTGTATACTTTTGAAATAATGGGATCAGAAGAGATGATTTAACTACATTTCCAGGGGCACCTGAGTATCTTAGCCAGTTGAGGGTCAGTCTTTGGCTCAGTTGATGATCTCATGATTTGTGGGTTTGAGCCACTCGAGGGGTTCTGTGCTAACAGCTCAGAGCCTGGACTGGCTTTGAATTCTGTACCTCTCCCTCTCTCTGCACCTCCCCGCTTGTGTGCCGTGTGCTATCTTTCTCTCAAAAATAAGTAAAACTTAAAAAAAAAACTTTAAAAATTTTAAGAAAATGCTTTAAACTACATTTCCTAATCTAAGGTTTATATTTTTCTGAAATTCAAATGAATTGATGACATTACCAGTTACTTTAATTGTTTTGGAAGTCTGTTAAATATTCTTCCATTTTTACTGTATCAGTAGTGCAAACATTTTATTAAATCTAAACACAAAATATAAATAATTAAGGAAACTATTTGTCTAAATCATATGTAAAGAGTGTTTGGATGGCATTTTTATATATGCAGTCACACACATTCCCAGTTCAGTTTACTATGTATCCATACTTTAAAACCAGGAAGTTCATCTTTACTTTGGGGTTTTTTCCATAATAAATATAATCCTGATTATTAGTCAAGATTTTTTAAATCTTTTATTTTCAATATTTTTGTAAATAAGCCAAAGAGGAGGGATATGGGAAGCATTTGGGCATATGGTATATGTCCATGTTTATATTAAAAAAAATACAACTAAAAGTCAGGCCTTTAGTGTAATTTCCTTAACTGTCAAATTCAAATATTCTTCTGTAACTACTTTCATCAAATACCACACAAAGATTCTTTCCCACCTCCCTAAAAATTACCAAATTCAGAGAGCTCTAAAGTCTTATTACCTCTTAAAGACTATCAAAAACAAAAACAAAAACAATGGGGGAAAGTTAATATTTTATGCCCAGGAAGGTGCCAGTAGAGAAAGGTTAACTGCACATAATTATAATACATTTCCAACCCTTCCCTTAGACAAGATGAGATGAAATTTTAGGCAATCCAATGAAAATGGAAAGAAAAGGGCCTGGTGTATCAACTTTTAAGGTTTTTTTTCTACTTTCTTCTGATAGTCAATTATTCTGATAGTCAATTATCAGAATAATGGGGTTGTCATTTTTTCTTTTCTCTATAAAAATGTATGAATAGGAAATATCTTTAAATTTCTCTATTTTACCTCATCATCCATTAGCACCAGGAGCAGCATATTAATTTGAAAGTCTATTCATATATTTTTCTTAAATTTCCTGAGACTGTAAGTTTTATCATCCCACTCTTATGATCTTTTATAGTTACAATTAATACAAAGTAAATGTTGAAAAAAACCAAAACCCTAGAAAACCTATAGATTATTCATCAAATACAACATGTATCCTAAAAATAAAAGCTGGTAGGGAATTGTACAGACTCCATCATTTCCTGATTTTTCTGATAGTAACTCACTTTAAAATTTGGAATGAATCTTCCCAGTAGTAAAATAAGCACAATTCAATTAAAGAGTTTACTGGTTGTAGCAGGCCAGTGATATTTAAAATCTTAAAAATTAAATTTACAAAAACATTCCTGAAGAAAAGATTTCATGGGTGAAATAAAGAGGACAGTTTGTGAGGTATACTAGCCGTTAGTCTGGTGTGCTGAGTCTGTCTACTCCACTTGGCACATACATGTTCTTCCTCTCTTTTAGAATTTGCCTAGAGTTTACAACCCTTAATCTCAATTTATCAAGTTCAAATATAGTTTTCTATCCTTGCATAGAAAACTATCCCAAACTTAGTGTTTAAAAACAGCAATTACATTTTTCAAATTTTGTGGATTTCCTGGTTGATTCTGCTTGTCCCGCTGAGGGTCATTAATGCAGCTTCACTCAGCTGGCACACAGGCAGTGGTGGAAGTTTCATGCTGTCCAACCCTCACATGCCTACAGTCTCGCTGCTTGCTACCTGTTGGGGTGCCTCAGTTTTCCTCAATGTTGTTTCTCATCGGCTAGCAGAATTGACAGGGTTTCTTTGTAGCCTGATGATCTCAGAGCTCTGCAAAGTGAGAAATGGAACTCAAGAACTCAAAGTCTGGGGTATGCACTCATACAAAGTAATTTCCATGACGTTCATTGGTCAAATCAAGTCTTAATGCCAGAATGTCTTGTTATAACATTTAGCTTACCCTGACAAATATAACATAACTCAGAGTTCAGTATTACCAAATAAAAACATGTGCTACTAGATAGAAAGGAAAGGGTCAAAGGAAACTGATGCACTGGAGAGCCTTGTTATTCAAATGTCTGGAAAAACTCTAGTGCACAATAACTTGGAAGAAGATAGATCACATGTCTACCAGCTCAAAGGAAAATGTTTGAAAAGTATCATACTAGTAGTGTATGTCGGTTATGACTAGCTGATTATAATGTGTCATCAGAAATAAATAAACTCAGGAAAAGGATTAGCTGATTTGCAAGCAAAAATAACTAGAATTGAGACAGTTGGAGCTCTGAACGGTTTAAAAAGCTGGCAGTTTCTACCCCCAGAAGGTATGAAATGAAAGCTTAAAAAAGTCTTTGAGGAACAGAGTGTATTAAAACTAAGTGTTGCTGCAAAGATCAGATGAAGAGAGTGGCCTTTCCACTAAGCTGGATCTCACGGTAGACTTCATTAAGTTAAAAGAGATTTTTAGAGGTGAAAAGCAAAGAAATAAATCAGGCTTGAGAATTATGTGCAGAAGACACTTTGGGTGTGGTTACTGGCACATAGGGCTAACAAGAAGTAAAGAAAGATTGGAACTGTACTACTTTCAAAGGAATTCACTTCCAAAGTTACCATAGGCCAGGCTTATTTTATTTTATTTTATTTTATTTTATTTTATTTTATTTGAGAGAAAAAGAAAATGGGGAACAGGGGCAAAGGGGGAGAGAGAGAGAGAAAGGATCCCAAGCAGACTCCACACTCAGTGTTCAACATGGAGCTGGACGTGGGGCTCAGTCCCACCAACCTGCGATCATGACCTGAGCTGAAATCAAAAGTCAAACGATAAACCAACTGAGCCGTCCAGGTATCCCAGGCCTAGGTTTAAAATAAAAAACAAAATCAAAATTTTCTCTGTTGTCCAATCATACCTGCTATAGGGTGAATTGTATCCTCTTAAAATTCATGTCCTAACCCATAGTACCTCAAAATATGACCTTACCTGGAAATAAGATCATTGCAGATGTAATTAGTTAAGATGAGGTCATACTGGAATAAAGTAGGCTCTTAACTCCAATAAGACTGGTGTTTTGGGGGCTCCTGGGTGGCTTAGTCAGTTAAGCGTCTGACTCGTGATTTCAGCTCTGGTCATGATCTCACAGTTCTTGAGATTATGCCCTGCATCAGGTTCTGCACTGACAATACACAATCTGCTTGAGATTCTCTCTCTTCTTCTCTCTTCACCTCACCTGCATGTGCATTCTCTCTCTCTCTCTCTCTCCCCTTCAAATAAACTTTAAAAAAAGCTGGGTGTTCTTATAAAAAGGGGAAATTTGGAAACAGAGACAAAGGGAAATGCTATGGGAAGATAAGGTAGACGTTAACAAGCCAAAGAACACCAAGATTGCCAGCAAGCCACAAAACAAAAACAAAAACAGAAACAAACAAACCTAGAAGAGAGAAGTAGAACAGATTCTCCTTCACCTGACATCAACCCTGACAACACCTAGATCTCAGACTTCAAGATTCCAGAATAATAAGAAGATAAATTTTTGTCATTTAAGCCATGCAGTTACTCTCTTACAGCACCCCCTAACAAAGTAAAGAATGATTTTAATATCCCAACCCCCTTCACATACATGCACCGACACAAAACAAAAATAATCAACACAACAACAACAACAACAACAACCTTTTCATTCTTCATAAATTTAAATTTTATCAAGAATCTCCAGTTAGTTTTCACATGTAGGAAGGATTCATAATTTGGACCCAAAGGAGTTCTTAAATTGTTATGAGCAAATACTTGTTGTATGTATAATCTCTCTCCTTACTGAAAGCAAACTTGCATTTTTTTTAAATGAAAAGACAAAATGTTTTTTTCTTGTGGTAAGAACTCTTAGGATTTACTCTCTTAACAGCTGTAAAATATATCATACAATAATGTTGACCGTAGTTATCATGTTGTATATTACACCTTTAGTACTTACTTATAACTTATAACTTACTTATAACTTATAACTGAAACTGCACTTTTTTACAACCTTAGTCCAATTTTTATTATTGTTATCCTATCATTATTTGACTAATTTTATAGTGGAGCAGATAATTTGTCTTTTTAGTTCACGAGTTGCCAAAGGACTATATTAGGAAAGATGTTCATCCTCCAAAACTCTTGGGCTTTTTGCTGTATACAGTGATGTGTTGGGGCTTGGATCCTCTCTGTTGAGGAGAAGTAAAGGAAAATGTGAACCTGATTTCGGTGAACAGAAGACTGGATTTTTCAAAGACTGCTTCTGTTCTCCAATATTTTTATTTTCTTATTCTTACTAGGTATCACTAGACTATACTTTTTCATCTTTACTTGCAATACAGCATTTAATGAAATGTTAACGGAAATCATCCACTTACAGACCTGATCCATCAAAGTATTCTTTGCATGGCTTTGTTTTTCTTTCTCTACCCACATATTGAGTGGGGAGGATTTTGAGGACATGTGTGAATAACCTCCTTAGTATAACTGGAAATGTTCCAGGATCAGCAGTGAAATTCTGTGACCCAGGAATCCCTTTCAGTACCAGGCAAACCAGGACAATTAATCACCCTACAGAGGATACTAAGGAGAGTGTAACCAAAATAAGAAAATAGACAGAAACTCTGAATGACTATAAAAAGGAGAGCGTTTTACTAATGGACTGTCATGTGATAAAACAAATAAACTTTTCTCAATTAAATCCTGCAATCTAGGGGTTGTTTTTAACAGGTTATATGACTTTAATATGTTATATATCTCCACTTATCAATGCCTTACAATTTTCTACCTTTCAATTTGCCAGCTCTATCTTCACTTTCATAATTAGCTACTCTAATTTTCAGTATTCTTTGTGTATATTTAAGTCTGTTGAGAAAGTTAAAAGCAGATTGGGTTCATTGAAAATGTTTAAAAATAAAGTCTAGTTATGTTAAACAGAAAGGAATTGAATAGAGGGAATTAAGTACTTACACATTGTTGGAAAAACTGAAGAAGGACAGTGAATGTGCCCCTGGAAATAACTCCAACAAGAATTCCACCATGGGAATGCTGTCAATCCTGTCACTGAGTTCTCCAGTGGAGCCCTGTAGGTCTGTGTCAGAAGTTAACACTGCACAGGCTATTACAGCCAAACCAACAAGAATAGACAACCGAAGCTTTGTCCCAATATTAAGGAATCAGAATAAGTAAGAGGCTGTTAGTACTGATGCTCTTTGCTAGCTCTACTAGCAGAGTAATTCTAGCTATGTTTTTTTGTTGACCATGTAAAAATTGGGTTGCATTTTGGTTTTGTTGATTGTTTCCTTCGCTGTGAAGAAGCTTTTTATCTTGATGAAGTCCAAATAGTTCATTTTTGCTTTTATTTCCCTTGCCACCAGAGATTGTCTTAATAAGAAGTTGGCAATGGCTGAGGTCAAAGAGGTTTCTGCCTTTGTTCTCCTCTAGTATTTTGATGGTTTCTTGACTCACATTTAGGTCATTCATTCATTTTGAATTTATTTTTTTGTATGGTGTAATAAAGTGGTCCAATTTCATTCAAGATTTCAAGTTCTTTTTGTGAACTGATACCTAGTATGCCTAAAACTTAGCATCTCCACAACTAACTTTTACTTGATACAGATTTATTTATCTCTAAATAAATTTCCTTGAAATGCAATAATTCAGCTTTGCCTACAATCAAATTTATTGAGATTATTTCCATTTCCAGATTTTTGTCATTATTGCTACATCGCTCGATGCAATAACATCAAAAAGAGATGCTCATCTGACACCAGATCAAAGTCAAAGATTATTTTCTGACAAAGAAAATAATGTAAGCAATTTCTCACTGAGAAAATCACATGCCAGGGAAAAATATTAGAAACTTTTTTAAACATCATAATGCAGAGAATTAAATACATTAATTATATAGCACTTCAGAAAACATTGTAAAGTACAGTACATCAATTATCATAAAACATAGAAGCCTCAAAATACCTGCAAAATTACATTATCATAAAACATTATATTTCAAATCTTAACAAAGAAGTACATGGGATTTTTCTCTTAAAACAGTCACTTTTTCCTCCAACTACTTTTTTTCAATCATAAAAGTCTAAGCTAAATAAGAATACAGTGTGGACAAGGCACATACCAGACTAGTCAAGAATTTGGTTATAATTTGTTCTATTGTCATATCATTATGCAAGGCATTTAAACTTCCTGAGACTAATCTGTCTCCTTTTTGAATAAGGGAATCAAGTGTGCTAATTTCTAATCTTTTTTAGATTCAATTTTCTGTTACTCTACTTCAGATTGAGTCTGAACTCTTGCTTTTTAAAAAGCTGATACTTAATATATTAACTTTTTAAATTAAAAACAATCTTTGGTCATAAAATTCACATTGGATCTTATCCTACAGTGACCCAAAATCATGTTTAAGCTTTCCTGAATAAAATTACCAGTTCAGAACACTATCTATGTTTCCCTGCTTCCCAAATCACTGTGTAGAAAGACATCATAATTTTCTGAGATAAAATTAGTGCTAGGCTTGCATTTAAAAGTTTAAAATCTCAAATGTATTTTTCATTTCTCTCGTACTTTGAAGCTATCTATACAATGCTCTTTACTAATGATCTAGGTATGTGGGCTGTGTCCCCAGGCCTCATGCTCTTGCCTGAGCTCACAGAAAAGGAAATCTGCCAATATTCGGAAGCAGTGCTAAGGGGGGGGCTACTCCTCACTCTTCCTTCCCACTCCTTCTTCCTCTCCAAAGTGGGAGTGATTAAGCTATTAAAATAAATTAACATTTTATGGAGCCCCTGGCTCAGTCGGTTAGGCATCTGACTTCAGATCAGGTCATGGTCTCCAGGGACTTGTGAATTCAAGCCCCATTGGCCTCTGTGCTGTCATCTCGGAGCCTGGAGACTGTTTCAAATTCTGTGCCTCCCTCTGTCTATGCTCCCCTACTTATGTTGTCTCTCTCTCTCAAAAATAAATAAAATATTTTTAAAATTGTTAATATTTTAAAAATCACCTTGTATGCATGCCGTGTTCTCCTATCTCTACCACCATTTGATTTAAGGCCTTGCTTCCTATAGGTCATTAGTTTTGGTGTCTGCTTCCTTTGTAATAAGCACTCCAGGCAGTTCTTGTCTTTATAAACAGGTCTTCCTTATCCAGTTTCTTTGGTTGTAAATCAAATACAGCATACCTGCTTTGCTCCTTAGCTGTATTCTAATGGCGTGTGTGAGTAAAAGAAAATGACACCTGTCATCTGCAAATTTGGAGAATTATTGGACCTTTGTCTACAAGTATTTGTGAAGATAATCTTTTCATCCACTGAGAATTCTATCTAATCTCCATTAGTTAGAACCAAGAAGGAAAATAACTCTACTTCTACCCCTAACAAACTATAGTGTTCTATTTTTGATCTTAGAGCATTTTAAGCTTCTGGTTTCCAAAAGAAGTATGTTTTCTTTAGCATTTTTTACATTTGCAATAAACCTTCTGTTTAATGGCTTCATATTGGATAATATTTCTCTGCTCTGAGAAGTACCACTGCAGAGATGAATGCACATTGTTATGCGTTAATGGGATATTTTAAACATCATCCAACATTTCAATAACTGGTAAATACAAAATATATTTCTCTTTAATTTTTTTAAGGAAGATGATTTTTCAATACCAGAGGAAGTGGGGCTTTTAAGAAAAGCATAATAAATTCTCCACTAGTGAAATGTGAAGCCTACCGTTCAGCCCAAGGACCAGTACCATGAAGGGACTGAATTACATAGCCGAACAAGGCCCAGAGAGTGAATTACACTATCAAAGAGTGACTTCATTCCAAAAATCCATTTCTATAAAACTAAACATTATCTTCCCAAAACCTGATTGTAAGAGAGCACTGAAATCCTTTAGAAAATATTTCACAATAAAAGAGATTAAAGTCCATCAAAATGGAAAGAAATGGTTCAATGGTCATTTTTTAAATGACAAATAGTTTTCTTTTTTTTATATGTAAAGGCTTTAAAAGTTATTTCTAGTTTTTAATCACATCCCATATTTTCAAAAACTTTTATCATAACCCTAGGTGACAGTAACCTCACAATATCAACAAAACAGTGAGAATAAGGGTACTATTCTAAAATTCAAAATCAAGATGCAAATAAAGATTTATATCTTTGATTTATAATATATAAATACTGGTCTCTAAGTTATTTAATATAATTTTTCAGTAAGAACAATTTCTAAGACACTTATGATGGCAGAACATTTTAATGCCCACTTCTAAGGCCCTCAACCTTTCTATCTAAAAGAAACTCATTTATTTTTTCAGAAATATATTTATTTCTCACATGACTTAGGGGTAGATGATTTTCAATACCAACTCTAAAGAGACCCTAATTAGCCTGGGCCAGTTACAATGACAATTATGACATTTTTCTTTGCCAGGATTGGCTTGGGAGGGACATAGGACCTAGTTCTCGCCAATAAGACTCAAAGGGTTGTTGGCTTTGAGGATTCTGGAAGATATTCTTGTGAAGATTGCTGTGACGTGATGTTGGAAAGTGTTATAGCCATTTTGCAATCATGAAGAAAGCTAGCCAGGGGCAAAGGCAAAAAGATGCCTGATCAGAGAAATATTAATTATCTGGATACTACATACATTGTCATCAACCTTACCTCCTCCCATACTTCAAGACTTACAGTTATATGAAAAAAATATATATGTATATTAAATATCATTGGTGTCTGTTATTTGGGATTGAAGATATAATACCTGGAAAGCTGAGAATATAGCTGGTTGTAATTCAGCAAGGAAACGGTTTAAAATGCAGCAGTATTGTGTAAGTAATGGATCATTATCAACTTAATAAGACGAAAAATGAGTAAAATAAATTCTCAAAAATATGACACAATAAGTATTTATCAAGCAATATTACTAATGTAATTTCACTTTGGGAGCACCTGGAGTGGCTCAGTTGATTGAGAGTCTGACTCTTGATTTTGGCTCAGGTCAACACAGCATGAGATCAAGTCCTGTGTTGGGCTCCATGCTGGGTTTGGAGCCTGCTTAAGATTCTTTCTTTGCCTCTCCTCTGCCCTCCACCTCTCTCTTAGAAAAAAAAAAAGTAATTTCACTTGGATATCTTCAATAGTAGAATTTTTTTAGAAGACAATGGTCAGCGACATCTGGGTGGCTCAGGTCATGATTTCACAATTCATGTGGTCAAGCACCTCATGGGGCTCTCAGCTGTTAGCACAGAGCCTGCTTTGGATCCTGTCTCCCTCTCTCTGCCCTTCCCCTGCTTGTGTGTACTCTCTCTCTCTCTCTTAAAAATAAATAAACATTAATAAGAAGACAATGGTCAGTTTATCTCATTCTCTTTTACAGGAAAAAGTATAAAGACGATTATAATATAGAAGCCCTGAGTGACTCAGTCAGTTAAGCATCTGACTCTTGATTTTGGCTCAGGTCATGATCTCACAGTTTGTGAGATTGAGCCTCATGTTAGGCTCTGTGCTGTTAGCACTATCAGCTTGAGATTCCTTCTCTCTCTCTCTCTCAAAATAAATTTTAAAAAGACAAACTTAAAAGACCATTGTATCTTAGTTATGTCCATTTGACAGCATCTCAGCTAATAAAGCTTTACTAAGGATACATTATCTAATCCATTAGAAATGCCTGGATAAATGATAACTATGATCCATAGTTTTGAATTCAGACATAATTCTTTAAAAAAATTTAGAAATGTTTAAATCAGACATTAAGTTTTATTCATTAATTAAGTTATTAATTTCTCATCAATATCATTCATGCATTTATTTTCTAAGTATTCACTGATGATCTGTGTTTGATCTGTGTTGTAAGACTCAGAATATAAGGTATATTGTATATACTGGAAAATATGAAAAAGTCTTTACTTTCTTAAAGATCATAATCTAGAAGGGAAAGGGTGTCATATGATTCATATGATTAACCAATTAATTACTTATTTTAATTCTGGGAAGCACTAGGATAAAGGTTAGGATTGTAAGGAAATGGATGATAGGAGTATCTGACTTAATCTGTGGTGATTAGGAAAGTTGTCCGTGAGCAATGGCAAACCGAAAAGAATGGCTAACTGACAACAATTTGTTTCCAGGGGAGAAATATTTTATCACATTATTCAGAATTGCCAGAACATGATGATAAAAAAAAAGAAGACCAAACTGTTAGTTGGCTTTATTATTATTTTTAAATCTCAATATTTTCTGCAGATAATAGATACCCCTGATTACCTATGGTATGGTTGGGCCTTTATCACTGTCCTCTCCTTGGTAAACCCTGTCCATGATGAAGAGACTCATAAAGTGACATCTTCAGAGATCTCTGAACCATGTGAATTAGGGAAATACCAGGATCCATGTCATTTGAATTAGTTTAAAAGCTATACATGAATTTTAAATGTGGTTATTGAGACTATTCAATTTCTTATCTTCTGTTTTCCCCTAAGGGTCCTGTCCCATCCCAGTTCCAACATCCTACCCATTTGCAGGTTGACATAAGGTCACTCTGCAATATGACAATGACGGATATTGAGAGGGCACATACACATATCACACTTACCTGCTCTATTTTCAGGTCAAGATAAACACACAACACACACACGCACATACATAAACACACACAGACACACACACAGAATCTTCTTTTTAATGTTTATTTGTTTTTGAGAAAGAAAGAGCATTGGAGGAGCAGAGGGACAGGGAGACAGAATCCCAAGGAGGCCTTGCGTTGACAGTGTAGAGTCCAATGTGGAGTTTGAACCCATGAACCTTAAGATCATGACCTGAGTCAAAGTCAGACACATAACCAAATGAGCCACCCAGGCACCTCCCTCCTACCCGCCCCCCCCCGAGTCTTGTGAAGAAATGTTTAGAGATATTATATTAGAGAGATTTCAGTTCATTCTGGTTTAGAAACTTCTTGTTTTAGATAAAGTTTTGTTTGTTGGACTGGTCCATTTAAAGAAAAGCCTCCTAACTACAGAGATGGGTGAATGACTGACAACTTCATTTTCATTAAAATTTTGAATGAGAATTATATTCTGCAGATACATTCTAATTTTTCAGACATTTTTCCCTGTCATTCTTGAGTTTGACCAAATTTTCTGTATCACGTATGTTGTTTTTAAGCTAGTGTTAGTTTTCTCATATTTTAACATAAAATGTTTTCATTTAACATATGATTTCCCTATTTTGTTGATGCAACTTTTAGACCTGTGTCATTTCCACATTTTTAAATTGTGCCAAATTAGTTTTTAAATATCCACAAGTTGGCATCCACATCTTATTTAAAAATGTATAGTGGTCAATTGTGCTTATGGTCAGAAACATGAATATTGATGGCAAAAATATGAGACTAATATCTTATATATATGAAATAAAAGATTGTCTTCTTAAGAGTCTAATATTAATACATATTAATATAAACAATTTCAAACATTTAAATGTACCTATACAATCAAAAGGAAAAGTAGTCATTTTTAAATTGAACAAGAAATCAGTTTTGTTATTTATAAAATCTTTATGCAAAATGAATTTTAGTTCTATTTTTAGCCTTTTATAATTAGGAGATAATTTAATCAGTACAAATAAGTCATACTATTAGTGTCAATCTCATTGCATATTTGGAAAAAATGGAGTTAATTATAGAGATGTGCTAAATGGAATAGAAATATGTAAGAGTTTTGAGAATGTTAAAATTTCTTTAGATGCTAGGAATCTATTTAATAATGCATATTTTTAAAGATCACCTATATTTTATAATGGTGGAAAAAGAGCACTGAAATGCATATAGATAAATTTTATATCCTAAATAGAATTTTTAAGTATTTGAGCTTTAAATATTTATTAATAATTGCATATCTTATACAGTAACTGAATTTCTTTTTTTAAAAAATATTTTAATGTTTATTTATTTTTGAGACGGACAGACAGACAGAGTGTAAGCAGACAAGAAGAAGAGAGAGAGGGAAACAGAATCCTAAACAGGCTCCAGGATCTGAGCTGTCAGCACAGGGCACTATGCATGATTTGAACTCAAAAACCATGACTTAAGCCGAAGTTGGACACTTAACTGACTGAGCCACCCAGGCACCCCATGAGCTTAGAGTCTCAACATAAGCACTATTGACCTTTTGGACTAGTTAATTCTTTTTCATATGGGGCTGTCCTGTGCATTATAGGATGTTTAGCAATATCACTCAATTCCTTTGCTAGGTGCCAGTAGAGCTGCCCCTTCCCACATGACAACAACAACTGTCTGTAGACATTAACAAATGTCCTTTGGTTTAGAACCACTGCTCAAAATGCAATGGGGAAACACAGGAAGAGAGGGGAGACAGAAAGCACATGCTCTAACAGGAGAATAACTCTAAGTCCTAATAGGAAACAGCGGTTAGCAATGAATATTTTGGGTTGTTTTCTTTTTGCTTTGCAGGCAGTGTACAAGGCTCCTTAATGAGTATCATAGAAGAAAACCAAACAGAACATTTTTTCAAAAGCTAAGATGAGAAGACTCCTAAGGAAACTTCTACCTTAGAGCCTGAGGGTAGAATACTGTGTAGGGCTTTAGAGAAAGGATAAAATTTAACCAAAATTCAGCCAGTTTGGGAAATAGAGGTATCACCTTCCAAACAGCATTTATTGTCTGGACAAACTGATTTTTATCCAGACGAATGGTGAGAGACAGTTAGGGACCAAATGTCAGAAGCAAATGTGGGTACAGAGGAACAGCAGCAGGAGATAAAGACATGAGAGAACGTTCTCAGCCTTTCAGTGTCTCCCCAGAGTGTACCTAACAGTGCAAAGCAGTCTCGATGGTTGTACTGAATTTCATTGGTCGTGAGTTATGACTATGGATTCTTGTTCAGTAATATTGATAGTTCTTCTCTGGCCCTATAATCTCTGCATATTTGATTCTCCTACCTGTATTGATAGATCTGCTAAATATGAAGTAGGAATTCGTTTTGAAAGGATTGTGCTTTCAATCCGTACGAAGATGGTAATGCACTAGTAAGATCTACTGAACACCCAGATGAGATTGATCTTCATTAATTAAAAATTCTATTATATTCATAACAATAAGAACTGTGATTTTATGGTTCACAATATTTTATATCATTAAGCTGTTTCATGAATGAATGGATGAATAAAAATATCAGAGGATAGGCCTATTTGCCAGGTTTTCCTATTCTGGGCCATCGAATTCTGGCTCTCATTTCCAGGTAGAGTAAAGGGAGCCAAGTTGTAGATATTAATAGATACATCGATATAAAACAAAATCTGAGAGTTCTTTAAGCTTAGAATATCATCAAGATGACAAAAATATTGCTAAGAACAATTGTATTCTCAGTTTCCAGTTAAGACTATATATTATTCAAGTCACATACAGTAGATTGAGAAGGTTTCAACAACTATTTTTAGGCAATATGCTTTAATGACTTTGAGGATAGATTCACGACTCAACCACTTACTAGGATTTTTGTTTGTTACTCTGGTATGTTTTCTTTTCTTTTTTTTAACTGAGATTCTATATTCTACCATAGGATTGTTTTGAGTATCAAGTAAGATAATTCAAGTAAAATATTTAATTCACTGATTACCACATTGCCAATATTTCTTCAAATATTAACAAATGTTTACTAAGGGTTCTGTTGGCTAGGACTTTAACGTCAATTTTGAAGAACAGAAAACAACGATTAATCATTGCTGCCAACACTTGATCAAAATCAAAACTGCAGATCTCTTGCTTCAAATTCAGTGACCTCCCTCCTGCAACCTTCAGTGCTCTTGTTCCTCACTGTCTGGACTGTTTGGTTTCTATTGTCTCTACTTGAAGTTCTTAACATATTCTTAGTTTTAAAACTTAAATTATAGAGGCGCCTGGGTGGCTAAGTCGGTTGAGCGGCTGACTTCGCGTCAGGTTCTCATGGTTCGTGGGTTCGAGCCCCGCGTCGGGCTATGTGCAGACAGCTAGCTCAGAGCTTGGAGCCTGCTTCAGATTTTGTGTCTCCCTCTCTCTCTGACCCTTCCCTGTTCATGCTGCCTCTCTTTCTCTTTCTCTCAAAAATAAATAAAACCTTGAAATAAAGCTTTGAAAAAAACTTAAATTCTAGATAAACAGTCACTTATCAGCTCAAACTCTGTTCTGATTTTCATGGAAGGCTTTGCATAATCCAATCTGTGTTACAAAACACTTCTTGCCTCCTGGGATGACTAATCAGAAATGCTTGCACAATGCACTTCTCACTGTCTGTACCTCTTCTCACACCCGGCTGGGCACCACCTGTACAATGCCAATACCTACTCTGGCAGCAGGTCAGGATGTTGTTACTCAGGTATTTATTTGTCACTCCACATGGCTGCACTGGAATCTCCAAGGCCTTTTCATGTCAGCCTAACTATGATGAAGAAAGCTCATCTTCTCTGCATTATTTTACCCGGATCTATATAAATAAGGGCAGGAAGAATGAAAAGCAATTACAAAACAGAACAGGTCACCACATTCTTTGTACATAAATAGATTCATTTATAAGCATAGTAGGAGTCCTTATGATCATGAAGAATAGTACTGACCAGGTTCAGGAGGACTGAAATCAATTTTGGAGGGCACACAGAGCCCAACATATGTTTTATGGTGAGGCAAAATCAACTATATTGCCGTAGATTTCAACTGAAAAGTAGTGGAATCATGGAAATTGTAACATAAACAACACACAAACAAGCATCAAACGGATTTTTAAAAGCTTCCTTGTATGTTCTATTGATTTTTCATTATTATGACCTTATTCTTAAACCTCCTTGGTTGTGATCCTAATTTTCTACTCAATCTTTGTTTAGATCCCACTGGGATAGTGATATAGTGTGATTATTCACAAAGGCACAGGAAAGTGGAGATTAAGACTCCCTGCTAATGAGAACAAGGGAAGGAAAGAGAAATGTGCCAATCTAAGTGTTCTACCTGTAAATTGAACTGCCAGACAAGAGGAAATAAATAATGCTTCACCACAAATCTCTTTTTGGTGAAAAAAAGGTCTAAAAATAAATATAAAGCAAAACAAAAGGAATACATCGACTTCAGGGAAGCAATATAAATGTATCATATTATGTCTTTAACAATAATATTAAAAATGTTAAATTATCTTAAGATTATTTTATGTAGCTATAAATACAGTATTATTGCTTAAAATGTAATTACTTATTATAAGAATCGAAATATAACATGCTTCAGATATACATGTATTACTTTCATTTTAATTATGGCATTTAACTTATATTGTCTATAAGTATAAATGGAGGGTAATTGCAATACAGTCTTATTTATATTTGCATGTGAAATATTACAAATATAATAATAATTTATTATTAAAAAAATGAGTTATCCTTATATTATGAGGCTTTTGATGAATAATGAAAATAAACAATGATGTTAGAATGTATAGCTTCTGAAATATATATGTGCATTTATCTTGCTAAATCATCCACATGATAATTTTGTATTTATTTTTGTCTAAACTTTTAATCTTTGTTCAGTTTTTTGGATCCTCCTTAAAATATCTCTAATACAATAGTACATTGTAAATAGCTGTATTTAAAAGTGGATTTTATTATAAGCAATATAGATATTTTAAAATCTTTCAGCTATTCAGATATAAATAAAAAGCATATTTTAAAATGTTAATTATATTAAGAAATTCTATTCCATTTGGTTTCTCAATTTACAATGGGTATTATGTATGTAGTAATTGAATCCAACTGTAAGATGTGTTACTCAGTTTTCATTTCCTTTCAAAATTAAGTTTTCATTGGCATTAATCTGATATTTAAGAAAAGTTTAAATTCCTTCAGCCACTTTCTTTGAATAGGTTACTAAGGTAATAGACATGAAGGGGATTTGAGTTGTACTGGACACAGAGAGCTAAGAAATATACTTTGATGATATATTAATTGTGCACAGCTGAGTGGACCCAGGCAATTTCAGGAGGCTTCTGTTTGTGCAGCAGTATGACATGATTGCAAGGATGATGGCTCTGGAATCAGATGGATATAGGTTTGAAACCACTGTGGAGTTTCCTATATGTGTGAACTTGTTCAGTTATTTAGTTTCTCTAAGCCTTGGATTCTCTACCTGTATTGCTAACAAGAATATCTACTCTATATGGAAGTTATTAGACTGGCATAAAACCAGTCTGGAGTGCTTGCATGGGACGATAAGTTATGGCATCATAGACTTTTAGGATTGGGTAAATACTTTGGATATAACTCCTTTCATGAATATAATATTTTCCTTAAATGTCCCTCTGACAAGTGTTGTAAGTTGTCTAACATATAGAGTACTGACATGTTTCCTCATATCAGTTTCTGAATCATGAATATCTATAAGTCTACATATAAAATCACAGATATATAGTCTTTTTTTGAATGGATAAACTAAATTTAAAAATTTTGAAACTAGATTTTAGTGTTATATATATCCACAACCCTTTGAATATATTTGTCAAGTCATCAAATTGACATTTTCTGTTGATTTAGGAAACAGTGGAAGAATTTTCATTTGTGATATATTGGAAACACAGTAAAACTGCATGCTTGTAATGTAATTTGACATGCATAAATATATATATACACATACCTTTAGCAAGTTAATATTCTTCTCATACTTACTATATTTTTTTGTAAAGAAATAAAATGATACAAATAGGTTTAATGTTATCTTATCTCCTTTACCCTTCTCAGAGGTCACCATTATCCTGAGTTGAAGTCATACTTCTATTTATTTTTTCTTTATATACATTATTTTAAAGAGCATATATTACATTATTAGCATACATATTTTTATTTTAATATTTAATACACGTTTCTTAATTTATGCATTTTTGTAATAATCTTATTTAATTCATCATTATTCTTTCCAAATCTATCTATGTTGACCGATAAATAGATACAACTATTTTAATTCTAATAAATTATTCCACTGAATGATTCAATTATAATTTTGTATCCATTCCCATATTGGTGGACATTTCAATTGTTTCTAATTTGTATATATTGTCAACAATAATGCAGTATATATTTTCTTCGTGACCTAAATTTTCTCTAGAATATATATATTTTAAAAAGATCATATCATACAAGTAAATCTGAAATTAAGTATTGTAAGTTCAATTCTTGACTCTACCACCTCCTAGCTGAGTAACCTTGGGCAAATTCCTTAACCTCTCTGTGCTTTACTTTCTACATCTGTAAAATTGGGATGCTTTGTTTAACTATTACAAAAAACTGAATGAGTTTATACATGGAAGGTATTGACAATGGGATCTCACACGTACTAAGTGCAATAAAATGCTATTATTATAGTATTTTTTAGTATGATATTAGCTACCTTAAGAAATCACTGTAACCATTTCAGAGTTTAATAGCTCCCTCCTGACCTGTAACCTCACTACAACCCATTGTCCAGTAGAAATTCTAAAAATAGAACTCCAATAACTCCAATTACTACTGACCACCATCCTGCCCACCCATCATGGTACTGGTTAAAATTTCTTATTTCTTCTCATTGCAATTTGAATAAAAATTCAAGCTCCTGTGACCTACAGAGCACTCTATGATCAGGACTTTCACTACCTTCTCAAACTCATTGCTTCCTCAGTCTTTACCTCAAAGTTTCCAGTGGGTCTCTTGTCATTTGAAGCCCTTTCAGCCTTCTGAGCCCGTGCCCTGGCTATTCCTTCTTCTTTTCTCCTGGATGTACACTTGGTTTGCACCCTTACAGTCTTAGGACTCAGATCAAATGCTACTCCTGCAGAAAGTCTTCCACTGATCAACCTACTTAAGGTATCCCTACCTCCTCACCTTATTAGGTATCCTTAATGTATAGTTTGTTAATATAAGTACGCTTTAGTAAACATTGTATTTATCAATTCTATCTTATATGTATTTTTACACTTATAGATAAATATTTAGACCCAGAAAACATTAGCTGAAAATTGCACTGAAAGTTGCATATTAAGATCTGTTAATATGCCCAAAGGCTATTTCAATTGGCTCAGGAATAAAGAAAGCTATATAAAATTTAAAAAATAATAACAATAACAAGGGGGCCTGGCTGGCTCAGTGACCTTGGCATTGTAAGTTCAAGCCCCATTGGTATGTGTAAAGATTACTTAAACATAAAATCTTAAAAAAAAAAAAAAAAAGAATAGTACCCAAAGCACATTATTACGTTCACTGCAGAATTGCTTTGGCAAAATTTAATATTTCATACAATATAGAGAGACAGGTTGCTTGGTGTTTTCTAAAGCTTATGAATTATGTCAAAATAAGATTTCCATATGTCTTTATTACACATTTCACAGATTCAGTAGCACAATAAGTCAATAATATAGTCATAAGCTCATTTTACAGTTTGATTTTGTGCATTTGATTTTTCCATAGCTAAATCTTAAATTCCAGACATATTATATTTATTTCTTTCAAAAATAATTCTTTATTTCTATATATATAAATTTAGCATATACATATAAAATTATGATACAGGGAGATGTCATGTTTCCTTTAAAACATATAAACTGAATGTAGATTTTTAATACTGAATTTTATATTTTGCTTACAATGATGTTTTTATAATAAGTATCTAAATAATTCATAGACCTTTTTTTCAAAGACATAAGGCCTCGATTGTACATTCTATGTACACTGATGAATTTATAGTCCTTTAAGGGCTCAACTCTTTATTCATAATTGATTATGGACTATCATATGGAATTACTCTGGAATTTCAAAAGAGATGCTTAAGAAATTGGCAACTTATTAGCTCAGGCTCCATAGGTTGTGAAACCATGTTTTAAAGACTATTAATACACCAGTTATTTGAGTTTATGGTATATTGTTTTAATTTACTTAAAAGTAAAACAACAAGAAAGTGAAACATTTATTTTAATTACAAAAGAGCTAAATTGTATTTGTATTCATTTTCTATCATTTCAAGGCCAAAAAAATCTTTCATGGGGAAAATATTCAAATTACCATAAACTTACATATTTTGTTTATAGCTATAAATTAAATATCAACTACAACCAAACTGCATTTTAAACATTAATTAAAAATTGCAGATTTACAGAGGATGGCAGAAAGGGCTCCAAGTTAATTTAGCTGTTTTAATTCGATCTGACTGACTTAATTATATTGCTATACTTGGTTGAAACAGATATATTTTTTCTTTCTTTTGATGTATTTAAAATATATGAAACTTCACTTTTTTTTCTTGAAATAATGGCACAATTCACAGTAGATTTTAAATATTATTAACATGTTATGTAAAAATGCAGAATAATGATGTAATTCATTTGTTAAATGCCACCATGTATTCATTTCATTTATATTTATAAGCCATTGTCTCCAGGTTATGAATTAAGGACTCTTGTGCCTCACAGAAGTTCTGTGCTAAGACACAATGAATGAAAAACAGTAATGTTTGCTTCTAAATTTTATTGTTCATATTTGAACAAGATTTTGTTCATATTTCGGTTCTATTTGCTGGCCAACTTGAGAAGCGCTACACAGATACCTATTGTATCTTTGGTTGTGGACCAGGAGGATGGCCAAACCTTTAGGTTGCTTATTCCTATCTTTTCTTATCTTTCCAAAAATCAAGTTTCATTACTTTGCCCACCAATGATACCTAGTTTTCAATAATTAAAGTCTCAGAGACAAAATATCCACAATTGCCTATGCTGATCCATCCCTGTGTGCCAATTATATACTGCAGAAAAAAATATTTTATCATATTAATTGTTGTTGATAACTTTTCTAGTTCAGAGCAGAAGTTGGTAGAAAAAAAAATGTCTAAAATTTGATAGTGTCAAGTTTAACTCCAAACTCCCCACCTAAGCTTAAATTTAGAGGGCTATACTGAAATCACATCAGTTCAACATTTTAATGAATATCACATCTTCAAGACACAGGGCAGTCAACTTGTAGTTAGGACTTGCACATAGTGAATTTTTGTCACCTGGATCATCATACATTAGAATGATTACAATCACAGACCCTAAGGAATAGAAGAAAATGTAAAGATTTTTTTTCTCATGGGGAGAAAACATAAATTTTACCACAACGAATGTTCCTAAGTGATATAGCTTGTTAGCAGCAGACATGAATAAAAACTTGACTTAGTTGACACTCAGGCTGAGGAACTAAAGACAATGTCAGCAATTTAAAAAATGATATTCATATATAAGGCTTTAATAACAGTTAATTATAGATGTTGATTCCATCTTTCTTACATGAATGTCTCTAATCAGATGACTGTAACCACATTCTCCTTTCCCAGCTTTGACATATCCATAAGTTATTTACTCATCAGATAAGCCTGGCCATGAATCCGATGAGAAGTGCCATAAAAGCACCATTAATTCATACTACACATTCTTCACTCTTTCACACCCATTGTCATTATCCTCCCACGACATTTAAACTAATTCTAATTGATGGATTCCATCAGCAAATTAAAAAACAATACTCTCTAGACTTCAGTGATGAAAAACATACAGAGGAAAACAATATGTTCTTTGGAAATGGAGCACTTTGTTATCTTTATGGTGCAGAGTGAAAGACAAATTAAGGGAAGAAAGCTGTGCAAGCCTTTTTTATTGCTTTTATGATAATAAGAAGATAGTCCTTATTCGTTTTGATTGGGTGGTACAAATACATTGTCCTGCTACAATGTATTGATTTGGTTAAAAATCAGTGGATGCCTGATTGAAAACTTACAGGTGTTTCTTCTGATAGTTTACATTTGCAATTTAAATTGCATTTATAAGCTTAAAAGCTCATGCACAACTATTGTGTTTGCTTCTCTAAAGAACAACTTACCTTTCATGAAGTAATTTCTTTATTAGCATTCAGTTGTAATTCATACAATAACCTTTTTTGATAAGGAGGTAGGTACCATTCATTATGAAGAAAGTTAGAATGAGAAACTGACTGCAAAGTAATATTTATTGGAGACAAGGGAGAAATTACAACAATATTTTACAAGGTTCTTAAAGTGTGAAATGAAAATCGAACCTTTCCGGTTTGACATTTAGGGTGTAAATAAAAGCATTCTCCATTCTTATGTGAGCTTCCTGTGTGTTACCTCTGTCTAAAATTAAGAGTTGAGGTATAATTTTAGCAGACTTACTCAAGAAATCCATTTATGAAGATGATTCCTTGCAAAACACAAAAAATATCCAAGTGTTTCCAAATACTCTGTCTCTCAAGCTCGAGTTGGCATTAGATGTTGAAGCAACCTCTACTCTTCTTGAACCAAACTGCCACAGTGACTTCTTACTGAAACCATCTTTAATCTACCTCCATAACCTGTCTTAAACACTGGAGATATTTCTCTCTCTCTCTCTCTTTTTTTTTTGCCTTCATTTGCACATGTATTTATTTATTTATTTACAAATAGTTTATTGTCAAGTTGGTTTCCATATAACACCCAGTGCTCATCCCCACAAGTGCACCCCTCCATTCCCATCTCCCCCCTCCCCCCCACACCCATCATTTCTCAGTTTGTTCTCAGCATTCAAGAGTCCCTCATGGTTTGCCTCTCTCCCTTTCCCCCACCATTTCCCCCCTTCTTCTCCCCCATGGTCCTCCGTTAATTCCTCCTAATCCTCCTATACGTGCAAACATATGATATTTGTCCTTCTCTGCCTGACTTATGTTGCTCAGCATAACACCCTCAAGGTCTATCCATGTTGCCACACATGGCCAGATTTCATTGTTTCTCATTGCCATGTAGTATTCCATTGTATAGATAAACCACATCTTCTTGATCCATTCGTCCGTTGATGGACACTTAGGCTCTTTCCATGTTTTAGCTATTATAGAGAGTGCTGCTATGAGCATTTGGGTCCATGTGCTCCGATGCATCAGCATTTCTGTATCCCTTGGGTAAATTCCTAGCAGTGCTATTGCTGGGTCATAGGGGAGTTCTATTGTTAAATTTGAGGAACCTAAGACTGGAGATATTTCTACTGAATGCTGAAAAGTACTTATCATGCTTGCTTCAAGTTCTGGCATTGGTTGGAAAGCACCATTGTAAGACAAAAGCATGTATTTTTAAACTCTATGTAGTTGCCCTGAGTTAAATGTACATGAGTTATCACTAATATCTTCTCATCAGTTGTGGAGAATAATGATGCATAAATAGTGCAATCTGTATATCTTTCTTTGGAGGTGCTTTCACCAAAAAAAGTAGAAATTTTCTTCCCAAGATATTTCAAAATGATCCTGATCTTTAATCTCTGGTTATTTAATTGATTGTATAGGATCCTTACTTCAGTTGAAGAGAAAACCCCTGCATCCTCTTTCTGAAGCCATTGATTTTCTGTTTGAAAAAAGAAGCTGAGGGTGGCAACCAGCAATCCTCAACGTTTCTTCCATTTTTATGCCAGAGACATTGTGCACATTTTACCATGAATGACAGCATTCTGTAGCTATTGATAGAAACTGTAAATATGAAAGAGGAGTGAGCAAGGAGTGTAAAAATTATTTTCCAAGTCTTTGGTGATCTTTGCTTATATAAAGAAGTTGAATTATCACTACAGGTGGGATCATAATTTGTGGTTGGCAAGTGGTAAACACTTTTTAATCTTGATCTTCCTCATCAACCTCAATTTCTATCTCTTATATTTATTATGAGACTTTTAGATTAGAAGCACTCCTTTCTGGGGATCCTGGGTGGCTCAATTGGTTAAGCACCCACCTCTTTTTTATAAGTTTATTTATTTTTGAGAGAAACAGAGATAGAGACAGAGCACAAGCAGGGAAGGGGCAGAGAGAGAGAGGGAGACACAGAATTCAAAGCAGGCTGCAGGCTCTGAGCTGTTAGCACAGGGCCTGATATGGAGCTTGAGCTCATGAGCAGTGAGATCATGACCTGAGCGGAAGTCCTAACCGACTGAGCCACCCAGGCACCTCAAGCACCCAGCTCTTGATCTCACCTCAAGTCATTATCTCAAGGTTTGTGAGATTGAGCCTGAGCCCTGCACTGGGTTCTGTGCTGACAGTGTAGAGCCTGCACGGGATTCTCTCAATCTCTCTACCCCCTTCCCTTCTCTGTGTGCATTTCTCTCTCTCACAAAGTAAATAAACTTAAAAAAAAAAAGGAATCCTTTCTGCCTCAAGTATATGTTACCACCAAATATTACTTCATGATGCCTCTTTCTGTGAAACATTTCATAATAAAAATCGACCTGAACATTGCAGTTTACTAGAATCTTCAAAGATCCAGATCACTAATGCTTTATGGGAGAGTTACAAGACAATTTCCAAGTTCACACTCAAAGGAATTGCAGAGTATGATCATGACAGTTTGTTAAATTATAGATCATTAGAAAACACTGATATAAATTCTGAGTATTCTCATTTAGATCATTTCCCTCAAAAGTGAGATCTTGTTTTCTATAATCCTCTGGAGGACCTGGATTATTGGGAAATCACTGTTTTATTAGTGGTACTCCCAGATAAGAAAAAAGACAGCCCGATGAGAAGAAACTTCTGACAATGAAAATAATGGAGAACTGTAGTTTTAATTTCATTTTTTAAAATTTTATTTTAATGTTTATTTATTTTGAGAGACAGAGAGAGACGGAGAATGAGCAGAGGAGGGGCAGAGAGAGAGGGAGACACAAAATCTGAAACAGGTTCCAGGCTCTGAGCTGTCAGCACAGAGCCCAAAGCGGGGCTCGAACTCACAAACCGCAAGATCATGACCCAAGCCGAATTCCGTTGCTTAAAGGACTGAGACACCCAGGTGCCCCTTTAATTTCTAAGCCTACAATGAATTATTTAAAAATTGCACTCATTGTGAAGAGATCTGGTGTTTCTATCTTTACATAAGTTCCATAAAGTGTCATGTCTTAAGAGAGTGACATAAAAGTTCACGTTATTTTGAGGAGAATTAAAACATGAATGCAAACATGAGACAAGGCAGAGAGCACATGTTTCCATTCCTGATTCAGCTCACACTGAAAATAATAGAGTAGTGCTTATCTTTTGATTTCTAAATGGAGTTTTACTGGCCACAAATAGCCTAGCATAAGAAGTTAGACAGGTGACAGGCTAAATCCCAGAAACTGAACTGACACAGCTCCAACAATAAACTTCCAACAATTAGTGACCCCAACCTATTCATGAAGAATGTAATACTTTCACTTTCAACAGTCTTAGGACGCTGAGACCCTCAAGCTTTATGCAACATATATTAAACCTCTTACCTTTAGGTAGTCTTTGTTCCAACTTGGTTGTTATATAGGAAACTATTTAAAAAAAAAAAAAAAACACCAAGGGGAATCACAAAGTAGTCAAAGGATAGCTATTAACAACCTAAGTCTGCACCAAATAGTTTACAATTGTGAGAATTACCAGCAGCCATTCAAGAAATTTGAAAGAATGCCAGTGGGTTGTTAATTCAGAGGCACAAGTGTCATTTTTACAAGATCATAGAGGGTTTTAAAACTTCCAAATTGTCCAGGCATCAAGACTTCAGCTCCAGTGTATCAAAGGCTGAAACAGCAGAGCTCTGAGCCTAGCAGGGAGAAAAGTTGGTAGTTTCAAGTTACAACTGAGATTAAAAACTACAAATGTGAGATTTAATTTTAGTAGCATATTACTATTTTACAAAGGTTCTCTAGTACTATTTTTTTAAAGATAAATTCCAACAAGTAAAAGCCCTTTCCTGTCTTCTTCACCTTAGAATTCCAAGACCATTCATGACCACTGTGACACCAAACACTTATTTTTTTTCCCTTGGAATAGCACAGCAGGTCAGACTCTCAGGCAGAAATCTGTTTCCTCTGGTTTCCCCTGCTGAGAAGAGTAAGTGTAGGGCACAACAGAAAGATAGGAATGCAACCCACACCCCATCCCCACCAGTCAGCCTAAGGAAAGAATCACGAAGAGATATAATGAAGGCCATAGCACCAGGCTTTGTCAATGCCCTTACACTCCATCTCCAACAGATTCAGCATCACTTATATAAAAACATGTGAGACACGAGAAAGAAAGAACTCCAAAGTATGTTTCAAGTATTATTCTTTTTGGAAAAAGTTTTTAATATAATTGGAGGATGTTATGTTATTGAAAAAACACACATGAAATATTTAAACTTGATTGTATAAAATAGAATGTGGGTTGGCTGATTGCTTCTGTATTTTACCTTATTCTTACTTATATAAATAAAGTGATTTAAAAGTAAATCATGTTTTTCTAGACACTTAAGTAAATGTGTTAACTCTAATAATTTTTTTGAGAACTATTGTGTGCCTAGTGCATTTTTCTCTCTCTACAGTGTCTTCTTCTCTGTCCTTATATTATCTATTTGGCTCTTGCTCATCATAGTCTCTCTTATGACCTTGACATTTTGCAGTTGGAACACTCTGCCACCAGATCTTGGCTGACTCCTTGCTATTCAGTTCTTGACCCAACCTTCATCTAATAAGCATGAGTCACAGTGATTGGACCTATTGATAAAACAGTGAATGAAGCCTAACTTTTGTCCTTGAGGGGAATATAATCTAGAATCTATATGGTTGACTTGTGAGTTATAGAAGTGTTTAGATAATAAAATATATCTCAAAATAGCCTCCTTAGAGAAAGAATAAAAGATCACCTACACAATTAAATAAATATTATATCCTACTAAGAAAAAATTATCCTTAACCTGCTTTATTTTACAGCTCCATCTCACTAGTGAAAGAGAGTGAGAGACAGAGAGAGAGAAGGGGTTAAAGATCTCATTTCCATTAAAAATGTCATCCGGTCTCAAGTTGCACTGGAAAACATGAAATATTTTGAAACATGCTCTGTTGTTAAACTAGGCAAAGGTAAGCAGGAGAGATCCAGAGCCAAAAACTATGAAATATTCCAAGAAATTGAGTTGATAGTATTAATTAGCATTTTAGTCAACCAAAGAAAATTGTCATTTTAACTTAGCTACTTCCCATCCTTGGCAAATAACAGAATCTACTCTTAGAACATTCATTTTTACATGGATTGTGTTACTATGTATATTTGTGTGTGTGTGTGTGTGTGTAATTGTGTGTATGCTTATGTAGGAATCTATTGGTGAGTAGAGTGAAGGACATAACATATATATGTATATACAATAACATATAAATACATATACATATCTCGTGGTAGTAGATAGACAGGTAACAGACTAACCCCACATTTGTAATACCACCAATGTCCAATTCATAACATAGTTTCTGGTTCATATGGATCTTAATAAATAGCTGTTAAATATGTAAATAAGTAATACCTGAGAAATTCAAATTTATCCATAACATTTGATGTATTTCATATTCCAAAATGGACTGGCTTCACATTAGTTTCAAATACAAAGCAAAGATACATTCAAGAAGCCACATATAAAAGATGGTTTTTTTTAACTATATAGGTAAGGAGGAAAAGTATTTATTAAAAATACTGATGATATTGTAATTGTTATGAGTATAAATACACATGTGGGTGTAAATATAAGTATGGCAGTTTGGGAATACAAATAGATATGGATAAAGAGCAAATGATATGTCAGCACAGCCATAGATAAGAAGAGAGAGAGAGAGAAAGAGAGAGTGAGAGACGGAAAGCACACATTCCATGATTTTAAGAATATTTAATTCTTGTGTACATAAATCTCTTATTTCATCATAGATCATTTGATCTCAGAATTTTTTTTTAAAAAAGGTATTAGGGCAGACTTTGGCTTCCAGAAAGAAGGAAAATATATCTTTTTTGATATTTCTCATGCTAAGAATAGCTTAAAAACCATGCATAATATATGTAAAACTAATATTAAAATAAATAAAAATCTGTAAGATGAAAAAAAGAATGTAGATCTGCTAGAGACCTCATGATCCATGAAATAACATAGTTATGACTCTCTGGGTTTTCTTTTCGCCTTAAATATTCTAGATTTTGAGCACAAGAAGGCAAAAACAGAAACATCAATAGGAGAGGACCAAAAAAACAAAAAACAAAGAAACCCCAAAACTAAGCATGCAACCACCATATGTCCCAACAATGGCATTCCTTAGGCATATAACCCAGAACAATGAAAAGTTTTGTTTACAAAGAAAAAAATCTAGATACAAGTATTTATATCAACTTAATTTGCAATAGACAAAACTTGAAGGAATTCTGGTGTTTTTCAATGGATGAATGGTATGGTAGATCCACACCAAGGAATAATATTCTGCCAAAAGAAAAAAAGAATGAAGAATGAACTGTTGATACATCCCAAACCTACTGGAATTTCCAGAATTCTGTTAGGGAAGGACCTAAAGCAAAAAGTTACATACTGTATGATTCAATTCATAGAACATTCTTAAAATGCCACATCTTAGAAATAAATACAGACAGAAATTTGGGAGCTATGATGGAGGGAAGGAAGTGGGTGTGCTTTAAAATTATAACATAAAGGGGGCACCTGGCTGGCTCAGTCAGTTGGGCTTCCGACTTTGGCTCAAGTCATGATCTCATGGTCTGTGGGTTCAAGCCCCGCATTGAGCTCTGTGCCTACAGCTGAGAGCCTGGAGGCTGCTTCTGATTCTGTGTCTCCCTCTCTCTCTGCCCCTCCCCTGCTTGTTCTCTCTCTCTCTCTCAAAAATAAATAAACATTAAAAAGAATTTTAAAAAATTGTGACATTAGGGATTATTGTTTCAAGGGAAATGTTTTTGTTTCACTGAATGTGTCAGTATAGTAGTCAAGACACCACTATAGTTTTGGAACATGATGCCACCTAGATAAGAAACTGGACAAAGTCCAGTTTCTTTGTATGAAATCTCTGAGATGTTTCTGTATCATTTCTTACTATTGCATGTGAATTAACAATTATCTCAACATAAAACGATTAATCAAAAACACATTTAAAAATTGCAACGGTTAATTTAATATGCAAACTTGACTGAGTCTCAGCGAGCTCAGACATTTGACCAAACATTATTCTGGGTATTTCTGTGTGTCTCTGGATGAAATTAACATTTGCATAGATAGACTGAGTAAAACAAATTTCAGCCCATAATGTGAGTGGGCCTCATTCAAACAGTTGAAGAACTAATAGAGCAAAAAAGCTGAATAAGAGGAAATTGCCCTGGCCTGACTGCATAAGGGGAAACTCTGAACTTTTCTGGCTTGGGTGTGGAACTGAAATATCAGGTCTTCTTGGGTTACAAGCCTATTGGTATTCAGACTGGAGCCACACATTGGTTCTCCTCCTAGGTCTTCAGTTGGCTTACTGCAGGTCTTACGACTATTCAGCCTCCACAGTTGCATGAACTATCACTATTATATACTTATTAATATCAGTTCCGTTTTTCTAGAGAACCCTAATATAAAAAAATATTAGGAGATAACTATTTCAGGGCGCCTGGGTGGCTCAGTTGGTTGAGAGTCCGGCTTCTGCTTAGGTCATGATCTCACGGTTCATGGGTTCAAGCCCGGCGTCGAGCTCTGTGCTGACAGGTAGCTCAGGGCTTGGAGGCTGTTGTTGGATTCTAGGTCTCCCTCTCTCTCACTCCCCTGCTTATGCTGCTTCTCTCTCTTTCAAAAACAAATAAAACATTGTTTAAAAATTTAAAAAAAGGAGACTATTTCAAGTACATAACTTAGGTGCAAAAAGGAATTCTGTTTATCATATTTTATTGACTCTTACATAGGAGGAAATTAGAATATTCTCTTTAGTTTAAATATTGCACATATGTGTGTATAAGGCATAGTGACAAATGTCGGCCATGTGGAAGTAGAGGCAGGTAACAAGAAGTGAGACAATTTCAATTAAAATACATACCTATAGAAATTTAATACACAAAAAGGGTAGTTGATCTTTCTTAAATAAATGCCTGTGTTCATTACCTATTCAAATCAGCATGTGGTAATTTTTATTTGTCAGTGAAAATCAATCAACCTGCACTTAAAAAAAAGGTAGACTATTTTGGGTCATCAGTATGATTCAAGTGGTATTCTATTTTAGAAAAGTCATTTCTTTTTAAAGATGTTTTTAATATTCATGATTTGAACATTTAATTATGGTTGGTATTAAATAAAAAGAATGAGAGCACATTTTGACTTGCAAAGTTTGTAATTCACTAAGAATTCATTAGGCCATCCTCAGTACTTTAAGAGTCAATCTTCCGTTTTTTTGAAATTCAGGAAAAGCATATTCAGCTATAGGTAAATCTAGTTGTAAAACTTTATGGAAGTTTTTTTTTTTCCAATAAGACAATACTATAAACTACAGGTGTATTAAAATAGGCCTAATTTCCACTTTGACGCTGTTCTTATTCCTTATGAAACATTTAAATCAAATCTTCAAACATAATTTCCATATTAATCATAGATACCAAACTCAGATTTCCTCAAAGAATATTACTTGAAGACAAAAGGGATTTCAAAGTTACAGAGATTCCACTTCAAATCTAGCACCACTACCTTCGATGGCCACCATTACCACAGTAACACACAATTACTCTACATTTTGAGTGCTACTATATGTCAGATAATTTATATGTAGTATTTTATTTTACCCTTATGACAATTCAGAGTTGAAGATATAGCTGTTTTCATTTTACAGATATGGAATAAGGCTCAACTACGTTCTGTCTTGACAGTTACCTAAACTTTCTTTGTTTTCATTTCTTCACTAATAAAATAGGGAAAACTATACCTACCTTACTGTCTTAAACAGTATTTTAAACAAGATATATATGTGATATACTAAATTTAGGGCCTTAAATAACGTGAAAACCTTTCCATTTTCATTAAAATGCTCTCCAGGTTTACATCATTCACAAAGAATAAGTCAGTATCCGCTTATAATACCTGAAAAGGAGTTGGAGAATCCAAGATGTAGCTAGGCAAGGTTGAATGTTTACAGGTATAGATTACTTGACTGAATCAGCTTCACATGCACCAATATTTGTTTCTTTTTTTTAAAAAAAAAAAGGATATATAGGAAATAAGCTATCCATTCAGGACTTTTATAGGCAGAGGAAGTTTGTTTCTTATGGTATACCATCTGTAAGGAGTGGTTGACAAGAAATGGCATTGTGCCATTCACATTTATCAAATTAAAAATAAAGTTAAAATTTTGAATTCATATTAAGATAAAATAAAATGTTTAAGCTTCCTAAGATTCAAATCAAAAGGCTTTTCATGCTTTAACATTCGGAGCAGCACTAAATGACTCCCTTGGGCTTATTGCTAATTTTAAAGCTATTAGACAAAAGGGCTGGATTTCAAGGGAGGTACGGTACTGAATTCATTCTTTTTCCTTTCCAGAGGAAAACCCAGGAGGCTTTAAGATTTAAAGTCAGTCAGCTCAACAGACCATGACAAGACTTGAATCTTCTTGATAAATACAAAAACACATTAAGAAGCTGTTTGATGGGGCTGTGTCGGGAATGGCTTTGAGAGAAACTTTTATTATCTAAGACATCTAATTCCTAAACAAATAAAAATATCTCTTATGTATCTCAATATTTTGAAATATTGTAATTATAAAGATAGGAACATGGTAAAAGGTATTTTCAGATTCACGTAGCTGGATCTCTAATTACTGGTATTCTATAGAGCGCTATGTATCACTGTTTAATGATTTGATGTTATGCAAGTTTTGATATCATTATTTTTTTATAAGATTGGATAACCAGTATGTGACTTTTGATCCTAACAAATAATTTTAAATAATTTTTCTATAACATCACATGATAATGCTTAAAAATCACACATGATGTATTATGGATGAAGCTACATACAACTCACATTTTGCTGTAAATTCTTATTAATATTATAGAAGTCACAGTAATTTGAAGTAAAAATTAATATCAAGGATATTCTCTACCCAAAGATAATTATGAGATTTTTTATTATTTATAATAATTAATTTTGTATGTCTTTCAAAGTAAAGTTATTTCAGCTCAAATAAAATGGCAAAAAAGTAGTTTAATCATAAAATTAAGTAAAGAATGGCATTTGTGATTCAAGTAATACAGAATAACAAGAATCAGAGCTATTTTGTGACCACCCCTCTCCCACCCCACATCTTGCCTCTCTGGAGATTTCAGTTAACAATGTCTCTCTGCTCAATTTGTGTTGGAGATCCTCACAATCAGAAGACATAAGGAATATTTTAAGTAATGTGAACTACCTTTGTCACTTCAGATTCTATTTGCTTCTAGAACATATGGACACATAGAATAGACAGATCATGGCAAATTGAGCTGTTGAATGGCCAAAAAACAAGCAAACAAAAGCCTTCCACACAGAAATAAAACCAATCCTAACTGAAATAAGACTGGAAAAGAAACATTCGATTTTGAAAAACTACCAAGCATGTCCTTTTAGGCAGTCATTGCCTTTATAAGGCCACCTGAGTGCTACTGGGTCCATTATCTTTAATTTCCCATAGCAAGGATTCATTCACATTCACTTGTTCAATCTTCCTAGATGAGTGGCACGAACCAGAGAGATGCCCTGAAGTGTGACTAGGAAATCTTTAGCCCACAAAACATAGACACATTTCTTGAGGGATCGACCTCACGTGTTTGGTCTCCTTAATATCAGGTTCCAAAAAGCCTTGATAACTGGCCAAATATTACCATTCGGCAACGTTAATTAAGCTATTATATCTTTCAAGACTTTAAAAAGAATCTTTATGGCTTCACCCCTCAAAGTCCTCTTACTTAATAACAAATTGTAAGAATATTGGATGCACTGAAATTCCCCTTTAATTCTGACAAATGATACACTTCATTCTAGGTTTGGGCCAGATAAAAGGCAGTCATATCACAATTAAAAATGTTTTTTTTTTAGGAGCAAAATACTTCTTATGCTAGGCAATCTCTTCTTTGTAAGCGTTTATTTTATTTCTTTGTTTAAATTCTTTAATGTTTATTTATTTTTTAGAGAGACAGAGCACAAGCTGGGGAGAGGCAGGGAGAGAGGGAGACAGAATCTGAAGCAGTGTCCTGATTCTGAGCTGTCAGCACAGAGCTTGACATGAGACTTGAACCCACGAGCTGTGAGATTGTGACCTGAGCAGCAGTCAGCTGCTCAACTGACTGAACCACCCAGGCACCCCTATTTTCTTTACTTCTAAATAGGAAATTTAGAAGCTTTTGTTTCCTGATAATTTGTATAATATTCTCTTTCATTTAATTTTTTCTTTGTCCTTTAATAAATGTATTGCATCTGTTGGGCTTATAGTGTTCTATGTCTCCCATAATCTCTCTTGATTTTCCTTTTTTACTTTCATAATAAAAATATATATCATAAAGATATATGTATATCTTTTATACTTTTCTATATCGATACATATATATAGGTATCTCTCTATACCTGTATATCTTTTATACCTATATCTTCATACTTAAGCTAAAAGTTAAAAGGTGACCATGGGCTTTTTCCCCTTTTCTCAGTAAGTGACTTTGTATTAACAAAAATTCTTGCTTACCAAAAAGATCAGAAATCATATTTAAAATAAACAAACTTTTTAGTACAGAGAAAACATGAACTTTATTTTTTTCCCTAATAATACAGGGTATGGTAAACATCAAGTCTTTCCCATAGCATGTAGTATTGATAATGAAACATGGAGTAAGCAAGACAAGGGTAATCTCTACTCTCTCTATATAAGTATTCATAATTAAAGCAAAAAAAACAAAAAAAACAAAAAAAAAATCAACTATTCCAGGATGTGTGATCCTGCTTTATCAACTCAGTTGATAAATACAACTGAATATTATATATCTAGAATTTACATTTTTTAAGTACTTGAAAAATACACAGCATTATTTTATGAATGTATAGACCTGTATTTTAGTTGATCTAATTGACATAGTTTCATAAATGCTGACTGCTACACTGGACTCCGTTGTAAGCCTATATCATCATTCACTTACCCATTCAACTGGTGATAAACACCTACATGGCTTCCACATCTTTACTACAACAAACAGTGTATGTTTCCATGAGCATATGCCAGGGATATTTCTGGTACTAAATTTGTTAGGTACCACCAAATGGTTTTCTAGAATGGCCACTCTAGTTAAACTTCCCCAAAACACAGATTTGTGCACACATACACATACATAATATGCAAGTTTGGATCTTATATACAGTTGGATTTTTACTAAATATCATATTTTCTTTGTATTTTGATCTTTAATACAATATTTCTTATAGATTTTGAAAAACCTAAGATGAAAGAAAAAACAATGAATCTAAAGAGAAAGCATGCAAAAAGAGAAAAGATTTCATAGACAAAACAATGCTTACATATTAACAAATTTTACCACCTAATGTTAATAAAATGAGTATTTACAAATTGAAACTAATACCTAGCTATTTCCCCAAGATGACAATACTTATTTTTTTCACTAACGCTTGTACCATATCTCAAATGTCATGAAAGGAAATTTTAGGAAATTAATCTTGAGAATTTCTTGAAAATAGTCTACTGTTTCAGGTATGCTGTATTCTATAGTTGACTGAACCTAAGTGTTATGAAACGGAAAAAAAGTGTATTCATCAGCAAATACATTGAGAGTATATAAAGATTAAAATAATAACTGCCTGCTTTATTTTGAATTATGTTGATACCTCAGAATATAGAGAAGCCTGGCAAATGTGCCCTATTCAGAAGTCACACATTATCAATGACCACAGAGAAGCAAATAACATACATGGCCTACCTCAGATTAATTTGATTAATCTAAGTGAATTGGTCCTAAAAGTCAAATTTTAATATATTTTTCTTTTCAAAATATCAATTAATCTCTACCTTTTGAAACATCTCTCAAATATATGTTACATTTTCCATACCCAACCAAGAAAGGTTAACTCAAACAATGGCATATTTCAATATAATAATAATGATAATGCAATAAGCATATTAAGAATATAATGAGAGGTGCTTATATTGACTGCTTACTGCATGCCTGAGACTATATAAAGATTACTCCATTCAATCTTCAGAACACCATGAAATAAGGATTCTTATCACCATCAACAGAAAAGAACAGACAGAGCAGTGGAGTAATTTGATGAATGCCTCACTGTTTATAAGAGGCAGAGCCAGGACAGCATGATTCCATCAACTCAGCTTTTTTCAATATACTGTATGTCCAATTCAGAAAAAAAATCTTGTGATGGTAAATTCTCTGAGTCAACTTGGCTGGGACATTGTGCCCATATGTGGGACCAAACGTTATTCTGGATATTTTTTGAGAAGATGTTTTTTCGGTGAGAACAACATTTAAACTGGTTGACTTTAAGTACAGCAGATTGTCTGCCAAAATGTGGGTGGGTCTCATCCAATAAGATGAAGGCCTGAATAGAACAAAAGAATAACTTCCCCAAGAGGGAATTCTCCACCAGACAGACTTCCAACTAAAAGTACATCAGCTCTTCCCTGGGCTTCTAGCCTGCTGGCCTACTCTGCAGATTTTGGGCTTGCCAACCTTCATAATCATGTTAGCCAATTGCTTAAAATAAATCTCCCTTTCAATCTCTTTCTCTTTCTCTCTCTCTCTCTCTCCCTCTGTCTTTTTTGTCTCTCTCTCTCTCTCTGTCTACACACACACACACACACACACACACACACCCTATTCATTCTGTTCCCCTAGAGAACTCTGACTAATGCATATGCTGAAAGCTGTTAATGTGTTTGTGAATCTCAAGTATGATTATTTTATTAATGTTTTTTCTTTTCATATTTTCTTCCTATTTTCCCCTTCTACTTTGTCTCACTTTCTTTTTTTGTAAAAAAAATGTGATTTTGTAATGGAAAGTAAACTAATGCCTCTTTCTTCATAATCTCAATATGCATATTTCATTATTGCATTTGTTTTATTAGCCTAGGTAAGAAAGAAATCCAGACTAAGCCTTTTATTTTCAACTGTCTTTAGGTCAGCTCAGGTTTGTTTTTATCACCTCAAAAAGACTCTAAATCTTCATTTATCTTCCAGTTCCATTTGTAATAGAAGAGGGGATATTTATGTCCTAAGTTTACATGTTATTATCTTACCCTTTAATTAAACCAATTACTGTTTCAGACTCTTTTTTTAAGTTTATTTTATTTATTTTGACAGAGAGAGAGAGAGAGAGAGAGAGAGCAATCAAGGGAGAGACAGAGAGAAAGGGAAAGAGAGAAAATCTCAAGCAGGCTCCATGCTATCAGGGCAGAACTTGACACAGAGCTCAATCCCATGAACTGTGAGATCATGACCTGAGCCAAAATCAAGAGTGGGAGGCTTAACCAAATGAGCTACCCAGACTCTTTTAAATCTGTTTCGGTCTTTTTAAAATCTTCAGTCAAATGTTTGTCTCTAGTCCTGACATTCTTTATTCAACATATGTTATTAAGCTACTTTTACATCAGGATCTTGACCTAACAATGAATTTTTGACATGCAGTTTCTCTGTCTCAAAGGGAAATTTAGTATCTGTCTTATCTCTTCATAATTATAGAATTCAAGTTGTGAGCATGAAGTCTTCAATAAACTTGCTGTAAAATAACAAAACACAAGATTATTTTATATTGACACATCCAGCTCTTCCATCTGAGAAATCTTAGGTCTTCTCTATATTTTGATCAAGGTCCCTGACATCAGCCAAAAAGGAGGATAGTAATTTTTGATGTTTTTCATAACAAGGTGCTTTGTCTCTCCAGGGTGGTTAACAGTAAATAAAATTAAAGAAAGATCTTGGATACTTTCTACAAATCTACTCTCCTAAATAAATGTATATCTTAGGTATTACTACAAAAAGGGTTTTTATTTTTAAATTTGTTCATATTTTATATGATACATGAATATTCCAAAACAATATCATCACCTGTAAATTTTAAATTGTTTGGAGATAAAAAGCTAAATAAAAAAGGGATGTGGATACTTTTTAAGAAACTATTTTGATTAGATCCAGCCGTAACTGAAACTAGTTTTCAAGGTTTTATTTTAATTTTTTTTAATGTTTTTTTTTTATTTATTTCTAGGAGAGAGAGAGAGACAGCATGAGCAGGGGAGGGTCAGAGAGAGAGGGAGTCACAGACTGAAACAGGCTCCAGGCTCTGAGCTGGCAGTCAGCACAGAGCCCGACGCGGTCCTCGAACCCACGAACCGCGAGATCATGACCTAAGCGAAAGTCAGACTCTTAACCGACTTAATTTATTTTTAATAAATTATTTCAGCCTCCTGACTAATCAGAATATCTGTCATCCACGGCAGGGGACAGATATCGTGGATGACAGACATTCCTAGCTCAAACCATTATGAAGAAGTGGCCATCGGAAGGACTGATGAAAGAGGGGTCAGTTGTCTCTAAGTCTTCTATGTAAAAACTATTTCTCCTTTATCTTGGATCTTCAACACTTGACATAATCTATAAATATATTTCAAGGCATGACTCAAAGATTTCCCATTCCTCATGCCTGCTTCATAAGCCTTTCCATATCTGCTTTGTTTGAGATACTATGCTCAGTTGAGAAATTAATCAAAGATCCAATCTAAAATCAACTCAAAACCTTTAATATATTTGCTAATCACACTTTCTCTGGACCATCAAAGATAATGAGGTAACTGAGCTTATAATAGAACTTACTTATTTCCAAGAGAATGGAAACTTTCAGAATCACTAGACCAAATCCTTCATTTTCCAAACAATGAAATAGACACAGAAGGAAAGCTTAGCTTAGGTTGTACTTTTCAATTTGGAAGTCTCAATATTAGAGACTATTTTCTTTTGCTCATAGGTCTTTATACTTTCACATTAGTTATTGTTCTTCTGTAATATGAAATATCTAATTGGGAAAACAGAAGTCTTTGTAACTTATTTTTTTATGCAGATTACTAGGAGCTGATTATTTCCTGAAATAGAAAATTGTTCCACAGTTTTATGACTCTGCTAAAGTTAATAATTAAAATTTCTTAAAAGCAAAATTGAATATTTGCCAATTTTGAGTTCTGATTATGTTAATTTAAATTATGAATGCATTTTTGAGTGTTATCATGTATTTTTAAGACCTTCTGAAAGTTATACTAAGGATTTGGAGGAAAAGTTAAGTGCACTTCAAATGGTAATGCATTCCACATTTTCAATGTAGTCCTTTAACTCAATATGTTTATCTTTAATTTCTTTACAATCCTTTGAAAAATCTTGTCTGTGATGTGTTAATGATAAACTTCAGCATTTCAATTACTTACATGGTTCAAAACTGCATTTTCCTATATTTCAAAAGCAATTCCTTCATTTCCTTTTTAAGTTCCTAACATAAGGACACCTTGTACAAGTAATTAAGAGAATGGAAAGTACCTAAATTTACTTACATTCTAAGAACATTAAATTGAATGAATTGTACGTCTAGTTTATATGTGACCTTTGGAAAAAATCACGATGCAGCAAAGTGATCAAGAAGGACTGTACTTCAACTTGATGTGATTCTCAAAATATGTAATACTTTCAGTGTATGAATAATTTACTTAAATGAAAATTGGTATTCTCTCTTTCTCTATAATTTTTAGTCCTCTGGTTACAATCATACATAGCCTTGGCCTCTGAAGCTGTCAGTTAAGAAAAATTCAGTCTTTGCCTCATAGGTTCCTGACAGTGTATTAAGTTACAGAGTTGGGAAGTTAGCAGGCAGGCTCAGAAGGATTGGGGGAGAGGCATAGACACACAGAGACAGTATAGATACAAAGAAGACAAGGGCTTACAGAAAAGGAACACCATATTTTCAAAAAAGGAAAAATGGAAATAAGGGGAGAGAGAAAAGATCAAGTTCACCCTGGCCTGATGGCAGCATGTGAGAAGTAACAGGGACCAAAATCTATGGAATTTTTATTTGCCGTGGTTTTAAGTACTTTCTACGCTAGAAGCCATTTATTTGAGACTAATTTTAAAATACAGGTGTATTTACTTCTATTTTTGACATAACAAATTGGATGCACAAAGAAACTACACAAAGTCACAACTACTTACTTTGGTGGAATAAAGAATTCTTAGTGGACAAATTAGAAAAAAAGTACAGACACTTTTAAAAAAATAAAAGTAATGTGTTTTGATGTATGATATTATTAGTGTCAGGTGCATAATATAATAATACAATATTTGTATATATTACAAAATGATTACCACAATTAGCTAATGCAGATATGTGACTTGAGTTTACACTTTTAAGTAAGTCACCAAGAAAAAGATTTTAGAAAAAATTGTATGGTATTAGAAATATAATCCCTTCTGCACTTTAAAAAACTATTGACAAAATTAGAGTTAATTTAAAAAGACTTTTTGATAGTTTTATTTTAACATTATAGCATGCCAATACTGTGTCACACAGTAGTTCATCTTTATAAGGATTACATATACATATATTAGTTTATGCAGTTTATTTAGTCAGTAATGACAATGCATACCTTTACCCATGATTTTTCAATTGCAGTTGACTTTTCCACAAGAAAATTTTTATAAGAAGGAATAGACAGTTACTATAGCAATAGAATAGAATTTGTTAATTATATCAACCAATCTCTTTCCCTCTCTCTCTCTTTCTCTCTCTCTCTCTCACACACACACACACACGTGTACATATACACATGCATACACACGATAAAGACTGGCCTCACTGGGATTGAAAATCTTTGAAAATTGAGTGAGAATGGATTTAATATATTTTCTTTGCTAACGTGTAAATTTTATCTATCACATTTACTGCATCTATTTTGTTGTATAATTTGTTAGGAACTAATTTACTGTTTCTAGTCTTGTAATTGCAAAAGCAGCTTTTTATAAGAGAACCCAATTAATGAGGCAATTGAACATATTATAACATGCGACTTTTGTTTTTGATGTGACAGAAATAAATCATACATCAGTATTCATAGGAGGAAATAGAGTAAAAATTATATTTTAGTAGGATTAACTGTAAATGATTTGATTATTTTCACTGATATACCAAATACTATAGAAACTACAAACATTTGGAGTTGTTTAAATAAGAAGGGAATATGTTTTTGTTTAGGCCTACATGTGTGTGTGTTATATATGAGCATATACATATATGTAGATTTGTGCATATATATATATATATATACATATATAATCAGCTTGTGTTACTACTTTAAAATATTTGGAAGGTATTTACACCATTTTCAATATTGAATTGAAGACTAATTTATGAAGAAGTTTAGTTTCCCATCATAGTATTTATTATTATAACAGAAAAAAACAAATGACAAAACAAAACACAGTCCTTGGGATTTCTTTTTCTGTTAGATGGCTCTATGCACACTTCACTTTTATTGCTTTTTCCTTTCCTTTTTTAAAATTTTTAATCTTTATTTATTTTTGAGAGAGACAGACATAACATCAGTGGGGGAGGGACGGAGAGAGAAGGAGACACAGAATCCGAGGCAGGATCCAGGCTCTGAACTCTGAGCTATCAGCACAGAGCCCAACGCAGGGCTCAGACTCACAAACTGCGAGATCATGACCTGAGCCAGATCACAAGCTTAACTGACTGAGCCACCCAGGTGCCCTTTTCCTTTTTTTTAACCTCCTATACTTGATGAAAAATTTATTTTTAGAGATAGTCATTATAAGCCAATGAAAGCTTATTCTTGATTATAAATATCTCTTACAGAGATTGTAGTTTATGAATCTTAATATTTGTTTTGTTTTTCAGCTTGATACAAATTTATCTTGCCTCATCAGTGGACAGGATCAGGACATGCAGGCAATCTCCTTTTAGAGAGAGAGGCTGTCAGGTGGGGCTCCCAGCAGCCTGCACAACTGTTTCTTCTCTCTGTTTGCATAACTTTATAGAGTAGAAATATGTTTAGGCTGCTTTTCCAGGTTGTAATGCAGTGTAAAAAATATAAACGTGGATGCATTTAGTTTCCAAAGAGTGAATTGAAGTTTACTGTTATTTCAGTAAGTCCGTTGGCTCAGCCTATAATGGGAAGATGTTGTGGCTGTAAAGAAAAAAAATGGGTCTGTTCTTCCTGTCTTTCACACTTACTTCTCCCAGAAATGAAACAAAAATGACTGGGTGAGTGGGCACATTTATCAAACAATTAATTCATATCAATAAAAAATACAAATATTAAGTAGGGAAACTAAATATTTGATATTGCTTGGATAAAGAAGTGAAAGAAGAGATTATTTTGCTACTTAATTATTAAAGTTACTTTCCCTAAGTTAAAGAAACTCTAAACTCTCAGGCTCAGCTCACACACTTACATATATACATCTACACATAAATATTCATGAGGTTTAGTAGGAACAGGTTACTACTTTATGAGTCTGCAATTAAAGACACCCACCACCAATATATTATTTCAATTAATAATCACAGTTTAAGTTTATTTCTCACAGATACAAACCATATAAGAAATTGAACAATAAACAATGTCTTGTCTAGTCCTTGAATTATCTCTATTTTGCTAGAATTGCTAAATTAATGTCCCAGTTAAATTACACTATTATGAAAATGAACCAGAGTTTACCTGGTGTTCTTATTTTAATATTTTCTCATTTATTCAAATGACAATTTTGGTTTTGATTCTATGGGAATATTTTAAGAGTATTTTTTATCTGTCTGTGTGGTACAATCTATCATTACACAGATACAGTTATGAAAATAAAATACAGCTAAAATAAATACACTAAAAAGGGAAAACAAATGGCTTATAAAATTGAAAAATCAGAAAACTGTATTAACCATTAGGGACATACAAATTAAAACACATGAGGTAACTACTGTCTACCCAGATGAATAAGTAGACATAGTCTTTGCCATGGTTTTACAAGGTTCTGAATAATTTGGCCTCTGCTTTATTCTTCAACTCAGCACTGCCACTCTCCTCACTGATCATGCTGTCCCAGCCATACTGGCTTTCTTGCCTTTCCCCCAAACATGGCAAAAGAGCTTCCATAGTTGTGGCCTGTTTAGGATGCTCATCTACGGACAGCTACTTCCTCATTTCATCCTTTGTTTGAATTTTCTGCACAAGTGGAAGTCTTCACTCACCTCCTTACTAAAAGAATAAGATGCTGCCTCCACCTTCTATGCCTATTCACCACTGCGTGTTCATAGTGTTTATCAGCATCATATATTACATATTAAGGGGTTAATTTTTCCTCACTTGTAGAACTTTTCATTAAAGCAGAATATTTGTTTTGTTCACAACTGATTCTCCCAAATTGGGAACGGTACCTGGCACATTTCACCTCAAAATTTATATGTCAAAGCCTTAACTCTCAGTGTAATGGTATTGGGAAGTGGGGCCTTGGGAAAGTAACTACATTTAGATTAGGACAGAATCTTCTAAAGTTGAAAATGAGTGGTGAACAGGGACATCCTTGCCTGGTACCTGGTCTGAGTTTCTTACCATTAAGGGTCATGTTAGCTTTAAGTTTTTGGAGCATTAAGAGAGCATCCTCTCTTTGAAAGACCTTGAATTCCAATTTCAAAAAGATTTGCTCAAGTTTTCACCTTCTTGGGTATCTCCTCTAGACACTCTTAAACAAATGTTGAACAAAATATTGAGTTCCTATTCTGGATTCTCCTCTTGCATTTTAGCTTCATAATTTTCATTTCTCTATTTGTTTTCACATGTCTTCAAACTTATCTTTAAACAAATATGTTGTCCGAATATTCTAGTTCTTTTCAGTGGAAGGGGCCCTTCAGCATTGTCCAGTTTGCCAGTATCAGAAGCAGGAGTTTTGACTTTTTCTTTTTTCTAAAACATTATCCTCTTCTGAGGTTATTATAATTTGTCTGTGTGTTGTGTTTATTGTTTAATGTGTATATTTTCTATTAAGATGAAATCTATTTCCTCAGCAAGTCTTTATATCTTTTATTGATTAATCCTTGATGCTTAAAATAATGCATGACATATAGTAGGGTCATTTACTTACTATTAGTACAATAAAGAAAATCTAGTACGCAAAAAATTGAAAACTTGATTTAGACAGTAATTTCTGTTTTTGTTTGTTTAGTGCATTTGATATATTTCTGAATAGAAAAACACTACAAGCTAGAATATATACAAAAAATATGACTCAACATAGCACCTAATATATAGTAGACAATCAATACATGATGTTAAATAAAGAATAAGCAGATATTCAAAGAGTGGAGAAACATCCTTGTTTAGGCAGTACATAGCGGTGCAGTGAATAGTCTGTGTGGAAAGGTATTAGAAATGATATGAGCTGGGGTGCCTGGGTGGCTTAGTCGGTTAAGCAACCGACTTTCGCTTAGGTCATGATCTCGCGGTTCGTGGGTTCGAGCCCCGCGTCGGGCTCTGTGCTGACTGCCAGCTCGGAGACTGGAGCCTGTTTCAGTCTGTGACTCCCTCTCTCTCTGACCCTCCCCTGCTCACGCTGTCTCTCTCTCTCTCTCTCCTAGAAATAAAAAAAAAAAAAAAAAAGAAATGATATGAGCTATGATTTTGGATTTAAAAGCATCATTAGTTTATTTTTTGCTTTCAAACAGACATAAAATAAATTATTCAGTTTAGAAACTGAGTGATTTGAAACATATTCTAACAATCCTCCCTTGTGCAAAAGACTTTAGCACTTCTTTTATTATATTTTCCTTAAAAGGCAGTTGCCTTCAGAAATCTGGAAGAATTTCATCAGTTTTATATCTTATAAATTCTCAAATTCCACAGAGGCAATACTAAACAAAAGGAAACTTTTCAACCAGATTTCTTAAATTTGTAGTTTGAAACAGCCCACAGTTAGTGTCTCTGTCAAGTTTCAAGATGATACGACTGATCAAAATTTGGGAAAATCTACATTGTAAGCATTTCTGCTTAACCTCGGGTTTGTTAAAAAGCACTCCAAAAACAAAAGAAGAGTCTGGACAAGGAGAAGTTAATGCCAAGGATTCCTCTTATACAAACAAACAAGCAGTGAAATGAATGTGAGCATAGGCCTCAGGTGGATCTTCCACATGTAAGAGGAAGAGGAGAAAGACACTTGACATGTAATACTCAATAAATATTTTTCATGTGACCACTTTAATCAGGTGCTGTTTGTAAAGTTGGTATTAAAAAGGAACTGAAGCAAATCAGAGTAAATCTCTAACCTAAATTTTACATTGCAGTTTGTGGAGGGGGATGATAACAGGAGATAAAAGGTGATTATAAGTTAGTAAATTATATAGAATAATAAATGGTGATGTGTATTAAAGGGAAAAATGTTGCAAGAAGATAAGTTATATTGATGGAGGGTTGACAATTTAAAGAGGGTCTACATAGAAGTTCTTAGGCAGTAGTTGACACCAGAGGAAAGGAAATATCTGGGTAGGTGTGTGAACAAGACCATGTAGATATTTACAGGGAAATTGCTGCAATGAGCCAATACTTGAAGCCGTTGAGGGATTTGGGGCACAGCAGTGTTGTAGTTAAGTTTACATTAGTACAGAATGTTGAATTATGTATAGACAAAAGAAGGGTAAGGGAACACATAGGAAGATACTGCAAAAATTTAAGTAAAAGAGAATGGTGGCCTATACCAGGGTAGAAGAGGTAGAGATGGTAGGAAGTTTTCTGAACCTGAGTACTTTTCAAACATAAGGCAAGGAAATTTTGAAGTAGTGTGTAAGAGTAAGAGTAAGAGTGAACTAGGATTCTCCGAACTGAAGCCTAAATAGCTAGAAGAAAAAAGTGGCCAATAATAGAAATTGGTAAAACTTGCAAGAGTGAGTTTTTGCCGAAAATGAGAGCTCCGATTGGGACATGTTAAGTTTAAGATCTCTATTAATCATCCCAGTGAAGATTCTGAGTTAGCCGTTGGGTATATGAGACCAGAAGCCAGAGAGGAGTTCTGGAGACAGATATACATTTGGGAGTTATTAGCACATAAAGACCTTATGGGGTGTAAAGTCATGAAAATTGAAGACATCATGAAAGGATTTATTGTAAAATGAAATAGCAGAGATACACTGGCTAGACACCGAGGCTATATAAAGAAGACAGGTCTGGGATATGAGGATGAAACAGAGCAATGTACTGAGAGGAAGCTGCTAGAGAAACTGGTATCCTGGGAGTGAAGAAAGCATTTTGAGAAAAAGGGGAATAATCAATTGTTTTGTGTGGCTGCTCCATCAAGGAAAATAAACAAGGAGATATAACTGTTGGGGACCTTGACAAAGTTGATTTCCTGGAGTTGTAGATATGACAGCTTGCCTTATATGGGCCCATGTGAAAATGGAGGAAGGAGAATGGAGACAGGCAGTATGGCAACATGTTCAAAGGATTTTTCTCTAAAGACAAGGAGAAAAACTGGTGCAATATCTAAGGAGGAATTAAGACTGAGAATATTGTTTCCCCAAGAGAAAAGCATGTTGGTATATTTATGAAGAAATTATAATAGTAAACAAAGAAATATCAATGAGGTAGGAAAAGAGGAAAGACAGGAAAGACTTTGGTTTGACTGGAGTCATATATCTATAAAAGTCAAAGAAAAAGGAATATATGACAAAAATGGAGAGGTAGAAATTTCATTCATATCAAGAGATGAAAAGGCAGACTACTCAAAAGAGTATGCAGGTAAGTAAGTAGATTTGCTGTGGAATTTGTGGAAGCTTTCTCCTAATTACTTTGGATTTTGCAGTAAAATAAGGAACAAGATCACCAGTAAAGAATAACAACAGGGGAAGATGTGTTAGAGATTTGAAGGGAGAGAAAAAGAAGGTGAGATAAGGTCATAGGAAGGGGGAAAGGTAAAGTTGAGGGTTTGAAAATATAATATTTGTATATAGAATTAAGGGGTCAGTCAAGGCTGTTGGTCATAGATTTAACATAAAATTTATCATTATTATTTTTGTTCAGTACAATTTTTCCAGTACAATTTAGTTGCAAAATCATATGCATAATGTAGACAAAGATGTGGATTTATGAAGTAGTCATAAATCAAACTGAAAATATGTTAGTAAAATTGGATTATCTCAGCTTTGGTCATTGGGAGCACTTCCAGCTAGTTCCTGTATCCTGTTGACATATATCTGTCACTGTGGGTTTTGAAGACTTTTGTTGCATTTTTCTTTTTTAAACACTTTCTCACTTTCTCGTATTAAAAAATCTTCCATGCACGTTTTCTATTTCTTATTCCAGCGCTAGACCTAGCTATCTCTTCAAGCTCTAAAAATCCAGACATTTTAAAATGAAAAAGATTTTAAAATGTTTTCTATCTTAATATTCTTCTCTAAGGCAATGAATGGGTTACTTTCTACATGAAATTGCAGTGAAACAGAAATATAGGCTATTATATAACAAAACATAATCCCAACAGTAAAAGTAAGAAAAGTAGTAGGAATACTTTGCATCTATATAGACCTTCATATCACCAAATAGTATTATAAGTGCCTAACAATTATTAATTTATTTAATTCTAACAACAACCCTATAGGATAGTGTGGTGGGTCTTCTGTTAAATGTCTTATTTAATGCTCAAAACTAAACACCATGAGGTGTTAGTTTTTATTGTCCTCAACTGGCAGATGAGAAAACGGAATCCAAGTCTCATGTGTCTAGTAATTTCAAGATAGAATTCTGCGATTTCAATTCAGAATGCTCAGATTTTCAAATATAAATCCTTAAGTACTACAAATATTGCCTCCTTGGCTATATTGACGATGGAAAAGAAAAATCAAATTTTCTTCATTATTTCTACCTCAAAATAATGGAATTGGATATGATTATGTAAAGGTTCTTCTAAATTCTAAAGTTTGTTCTAAATTCTTGTAAATACGAAAGGTCTTCTAAATTGAAAATGATGTGGTTCAATGATTTTCCCAGTTTCCCTGGTTATGTTAGATGCCTTTGTCTCCATATTCCTTTTACAACCTATATTATGTGTTTAATAAAGGATTTATCACATCAAACCAAATTTTTTTTTTAATTTTTAATGCTTTATTTATTTTTGAGAGAGAGATAGAGACAGCATGAGCAGAACAGGGTAAGAGAGAGATGGAGACACAGAAACCAAAGACAGGTTCCAGGCTCTGAGCTAGCTGGCAGCACAGAGACCAACATGGGACTCGAACTCACCAACCGTGAGATTATGACCTGAGCTGAAGTCAGACGCTTAACAGATGAGCCACCCACGTGTCCCCAAACCAAAATATTTCTTAACATATCTCTCCTCGGATGTTTTATCTACCTATGCAACCAAGTCCAACTTTTTATATCTATTACAGAGAAGGTACAATTTTTACACAATGATTAATTAGTTTTAGTTTAATCTTAAATAGATAAATCAGTGGGACATCAATGTTAAGATTAGAGTTTTCATAGGTAAGTCACACCCTAAGTCATTTTTAAAAGTATTAAAGAGAATTAAGTATAATTACTTATGACGTTTCTCAGTTAGTAATGAAATCTATACTGTTATTCTTAAAACTAGATATTTAACAAACTTAAATATCATAAAAGAGGCAGAAATGTTTAAGGAAGTAAAAGACAAAAGCTATTTCTCTGATTTTGTTTATTAAAAGTATCTATAAGCTGCAAACTAAGGGGAAAAAACAAATGTTACTTTCTAAGCAATAGAAATTTACATAGAGTAATTGATTTGAATTTCAATCCAATTTTACTAACATATTTTCAGTATAATTTATGACTGCTTCATTTTCAAATACTTATTGTATTTTTAAAGGTAGATTGGTAAAGATCAGCCCAATTCTCTGTTTAACTTATCTAATGCCTGAGCTTTAATTGAGTTTATCCATCAAAGTCACATTTCATTTGGGGAATGGATGTCAGACTACAGCAGTTAGCAATGATGATGGAAAGGACTTTAAATTAACTAACAATAGTATCTTAGAGAAGAAATTAAGGTCTATATTCATACTCTTCTTGGAACTTTATTTTGAATAAAATATAGTTGAATATTGAGTGATGCTCAAATATTAGTTAAAAGTAGTATTTTATAAATTGAAGGCATATGATAGAAAGAAGTTTAAGCCTACTAAATGTCATTTTAAGCCTAGCATGCCATTTATAGCAGTGTCAATATGTAGATAAAAATTTCATATCAGTAGTTCTATAAATAACTTATGTAAAATTCAATGTTTTGGTTTCCATATTTAACATACTCATTGATGGTGATATAACTCTCAATATAATCAAGATACAAGATTATTTCCTTTGATAGTTAAGACAAAAGTAGCTTAAAGAATGGAAGAACAAAAAGAAGAAAAATATATACACTGTCTATATTTTCTGGGTAATTATCATCGTCCATGGATAGTATGTGGTTATTTCCCCAGTTCTAGAACGAAGAATTGAAAAGAATATATTTGGCAAATGGCAGAATTGCTGCTTTGGTTGCATGTGCTATGGAGTATGGACTATGATGGTAAGAAAGGCCAAGTAAAAGCCTCTATCTATCAAAATAGTAAATCAAAAGCACTATTACATCCCTAGAGGCATAACAGAGAACTGGGTCACTGTCTAGGGCTTGACAAATGCAGGACTATTACTTTCTCCATATGCCATTCAACTTGCTTATTTGACCTTTACAGAAGACAGAAATATTTGGAGAAGGTCAATGGATTATCAAAAACTTAGCAATGTGATAGCAGCTATTGTTCTGGATCTGTGTTTTGGATATTCTAGATGTGTGTGTATGTGTGTCTGTATGCATGCGCATAATTCAATATGCACCTCTTGATCTGGTCAAGCTATTTTTTTCTAGATCTGTTAATAAAGATCTTTTGAAATTTTTGTTTGTTTGTTTTTGCCTTTGTTTTCAGCCACCACAGCCACTAATACATCTTCATGGTCCTACTTTAAGCCCATCTCAACTCCCCACCTTCATGTCATAACTTAGTTTGCAGGGAGTTGATCACCTTTCCCTTCTACAAGACATCAAACTGGTCCATTACATTAATGGCTTCATGTAATTGGAATTGTTGAGCAGAAAGCAGCAAGTACTTCATAAACAATCTACCCCCAAAAAAATTTCCGTGAAATTTCTAAGCATTCAGTGCTCTGTGGCATATCAATATAATCTAAAGTACAGGAAAAGTTATTGCACCTGGCCCCCCTTAGAACTAAGAGTGGAGCCTAATAGTTATCAGCCATTTTTAGAATTTGAAGGCAGCATATATCCCAGCTGGGTGTACTACCCTGATCTAATTACCGAAAAAACCAAAGGCTGCAATTTTTAGTGGGGCCTAAATCAAGAAAAGGGTTTATGTGGCATCTAAAATGCCATAAAAGCTTATCTGCCACTTGGATTTTACAATCATGGTGCCCAAAATATTGGTGTAAGATAGAAATGTGTATGGCAGCCACTCCTAGGTGAAATAGGATTTGAATCAGAACTAATCCAGCCTCTATCAATAATTCTTTTGAGAAAAACCTTTGGCTTTCTATTGTGCTCTAGCAGAGACTGAGTATCTGACCATAACTACTGAGCCACCAAGCAGCCAAAAAAAATTCATGGCCAAGCCATTAATTTTTCACATACAACTGAACTACATATTCAAATGGAATATAAGAGCAGTCTTAAGCAAGTTTGAAAGCTACAAATAAGTTTCATGAGTGAGTGGCCTAGAATCCTGTGAACCAATTCTGCTACAATGCTTTCAGTTTTCAGACATACATGTGGTCTTCTGAGAATTTCTCTCTGAGTAGTTGTTTGAGGAAGAACACATTTACATCTGATTGATAACTGGTTCTGCTAGATATGCTGGCACCACCTGAGTTGATGGCTCTAAAACTGCAGTCCCACTTCATGGTGATTGTAGTAGCCTGAAGGCCAGACAGTAGTGAAGAGAAATCTTGTCAACAGATGGAACCTGTAATGTACTTGATTGCTCATTTTACTGAAAATGGCAAGTGGAGATGTAGGCCCCCTGATTCATTAACTGTGGCTAATGGTTTGGCAGGATGATGGGGGACTTGGAAGAACACAGCTAATTAGATAATTGGAGACACGTTAGCAGAAGGAATAGATACGCAAATAGGTCTTTTCAAAGGAACCCTGAGTGTGAAAATATTTGTTTCTCATACTAATGCCCACTAAAGAGCAACAGATGAATATCTCAATAAAGTGGACAAGATGGATAGTTTGGTAGATTTCCATCAGACTCTTTCTCCAACCACCTTTATTCTTAATCAGAGAATTCATGGACTAATCCATAGACAAGGAAACACAATCAGTCTGGTTGTTGAGTTCAAAGGGAAAATAGACTGACTGGTCAAAGCAGAAAGTTTTATCATAGAATGGATAAGCAAAGTTTTTCACTGGATTTGCCTGACACCTGAAAAAATGGCTTGAAAATTGCGAAAAACTGATTGTAATAATTATAAACATTTCTTGTTGCTTTTGATGTGAATATATTTAAGTATGATTTGATCAAATTTCCCTATGTTTTTTCTTTCAGTTCACAATCTTTCTGTTCACAACTTACCTAGCATTAACAAATGCTACATCTCAGAAGTACTTTCTTTGATAGCCCGATTTTTATTTTCCTTTAGAATGACAAAAATACACTCCATGACACACATTTGATGAGACATGATGCCTGAAGTGTAGCATCCCTCTCACAGCTACTTTAGTATTGTCACCTTTGTCCTCTCAGATCTAGTTCTGAGGAGCAGATCGACATATATAACCCAATGTTCAATTTTTGACAGTTAGTTCTCAATCATATTTAATTGTGTCCAGGACGCCTTCAGTATCTTCTGTTTTAACTATGTGATGATCCTGCTAAACTAGAAAGAGCACTTGTAATTTTTAAACAAAAACATTTCTGTACACAAAGATCACCAGTCTCACTCATCACTGCCACTCATACTTGTCTGTATTCATCACTTCTTGGTAGACTGTTCATCACCGGGGATATTCTTCAATGTCCTGGGACTATCCAAGGATGTAGCTGTATCTTTGCTTTCTTGTTTTGTTCTGTTTTGTTTTGTTTTGTTTATTAGGTGGCAAGAATTATACTGTTAGCCTGCTATATAAAGGGAGATGAACAAATTAACGTACAAATTTGGTTCTAGCTGGCTCAGGAGATGATATCCTAGTTACTTTTTTTTTTTTTTTTAATGTAACTCAACTATTGAAACCATTTATATGGAGTAAAATTTTTCTAGCTTTCTTTGGTGTAATAAAAGAATGCTTCTCAATTGATTTTCACCCTTTTTTAATTTTCTCAGTTTAATTCCTGTAACATATTTTTAAATGGCATCCATTATTGCAGGTGAAAAAAGGAAAAAAATAAAAAGCATCTTCAGGCAGAGAAGTTGTGTTGCTTTCTTCTTACAGATAAACCCTTGGCAGTCCTTTCAGATTTTAATATACTCCATTGCTGACAATATGGTAATATTCTGTGTTAAAGATATTATGCAATTGTTTCTTGAAATCTTCTTTCTTACCTTTGTCAGCCTCATCCCCCAGTCACCCTATTCACTCAAGCAGCTGGTAATTATTGGCTAATTGTCTTAAAGTAGGAATGCAGCAATTGCAAGAGCGAATAGCTCATGAATATCATCCTGGGTTTTGTGTTTCAAATGTGTTGCTCTCAGAAAAATGATTAATGTATTAATTAAGATATAACTTCATTACAAGCAATAGAGACCCAACCTAATAGGAGATCAACTCATATAGAAACTTACTTACTTTTCATAAGAAAGTCCAAGGTTAGGGGTGCCTGGGTGGCTCAATCAGTTAAGTGTCCAACTTCAGCTCAGGTCATGATCTTGCAGTTCATGGGTTCCAGCCCCGCATCAGGCTCTGTGCTGACAGCTCAGAGCTTGGAGCCTGCTTCAGATTCTATGCTCCTTATCTCTCTGTCCATCGCCTGCTCACTCTCTCTCAAATAAATAAACATAAAATAAATAAATAATGTTTTATTTATTTACAATAAATAAATAAACATAAAAGACAAATTAAAAAAAAAGAAAGCCCGAGTTTATATGATACATGGTTCTACTTTTCAAAAGCATCAAAGTTCAAGGTATTTCTATATTATTGTATGTCATTCTTTATTTATACCTTCTAAGACAGATGACCACCACATCTGTCAATAAGAATGCAGGAAGGAGAACAACTAAATGAGTAGAATTCATAGCTATTTACTTTAAGGCAAAACAAGGAGGTGAACACATCATTTTTTCTTAAATCTCATTGACACAGAAAAGTGGGTTTGGTTGGCCAGATTTTGGAAGGTCAAAATTATTGTCAGTAATAAAATATTTTAGAAAGGCAAACTGTCATTCTCAGGAAGATGCCTTGATAAGAAGCTTGAGATACAAGGGAATTGACTGGTGAAGTTGGGATAGTAGTGAAAAAAAGACTCCAAGGAAGTAATTACATCAATGAGCATGACCAGTGAAAAGGGATCTAGGGAATGGAAATAATAGAAAAGCTGCAAGAAATTCATTGAGCCACATAAAAGATGAAAAGGTTTTTTTAACACAAGAATATCAAATATTCAACATTAAATAGCTTGTATTCCTGTTATAATTCATCACTTCTAACTCCTTTAAAATTTTGAGTGACCTCACAAAAGCCCCATGTGAGAATTCAAAGAAAGGAGCTGAGACCATATTTGGGTTGACATTGAAATACACATAAAGCAACAGCTGCAAGATGCATGAGTGGAGACAAGAACGCAGAAAGAGCAAGAAGTGATTAAAAACACACAACATGACAGTTTGAGGAATATGTACCATTTCTAGGAAGGACTTTAGGCTTTTCTATAGAAAAACGCAAGGGATGGAAATTCAAGTCTATCTTAACCTAGATCTTAAGGGATGGGTAAGCCCAGCTGATGCATGATTTCCACAATCTTATGAGACTTTTAGAGGAGAGAGGAGCACTGAAAGCTTGTTGGCAAGCAGGGTAAAGGGTGAAGCAAAAGGACTTTTTTCATTCTAGTTCATCAGGAATCAATTAGGAATATTGCAGTTATATACTTATTTCAGCAAGCCAGTGAAATCAGCAGATAATATAGCAGAAAACAGTTTCAGAGCTGTTAAGTGCATTAACTAAGATTTCACAGTAGACTAGGAGCAGGGTTCCAGGCCAATGGCATTTGCTTGAATGTCCTTTCTATAATGCTACATCTCATGTCTTGAAATCCTCTTAAGGTGTTTGGATTTCTTAACACTTAGTTTCTTATAATTGCGTTTTCTTTGCTCAAATTTCCCTGTGCTCAAGTTTTCCAAATATGGTAGCTAATCAATTATTAGTTAATAATTTTAGTCGTTTTTCACAAAATATGTAAATTATCTATAGATACTGCTTATAAATAAATTATGTATGCTCTTTTTCAGATACTATTCCACATTCATTCATTCTTCTACTCAATCAATCACAAAGTGTATATTGAACACCAGTTATATGTCTAAGCACTATTCTTCATACCATAAAAAACAAGAGTAAATAGATCAAACATATTCTCCACATTTGGTACATTTCTTTTGAGAGCATGAAGCCATGAAGCCATTCTTCAGATATCAGCATTTATTGGTTAGAAGCTTATCAATATTACAGGCATAGCATCTAACATTTATTTAATGCTTGATAGGTGCCAAGGACTACCTCAGTTCTCTAAATCCTTAATTTATTCTTCACCCTAACCTTTGGAGATTGATAGTTTTCTTGCTTTTACAAATGAAAGAAGTGAGAGCCAGGAAATTGAAATAACTTGCTCAAGGTCACATGACAAATAAATGGCAGAGCCTGGAATGAAGTCCAGAGAATCTGGTTCCAGCACATGCTCATAATCACTGCATGTAACATTTATTTATCTCTCTTGCAAAGAGATGGGGAATGGGGAAATATCAAAATAATTCCTGATAGAACCTTACTTAATGCATGTAAAATGCAATCTGATTTTTCTCTTAAAGAAATAATCCTATTTTGTGTGTATGCATATTTAATCCCCACCATTTATACATATATGTGGTTAGAGAGGAAATCAGTAATAAAAGAGAATGCGAGGGAATGTGATCATTCAATATTCTCAGAAATTAGTAGAAGTGATGACATAAAAAGGAAGGAAAACACTCCTCTTTATTGCCTGTGAGTGCATTACTGCCAGCTTTACTGCAAAATGAACAGCCAAAGAATACTTGACTATGCAAGGCGAAAAGCACACACACATTTGTGGTCTTTTTAAAATGAAATATTCAGCCGCAAGATGAAGTAAGTGACCATGAAAGGGGGCTGTGGACCGAAAACTAGAAGACAAATTCTGTCAGAGCCTTTCAAAGAATTGGAAAGGGATCTCACCTCCAGGCATGCCAGTGTAGATGAAGCTAGAAGTGAGAGCTCCAATAATCAACCTCAGTACAGCTGCAAACTGAAGAGCAATCAGAATTAAATTTTTTTTGTGGTTTGGATTGCAAGAGGAGAAGAAATTAGATGAATGTGTCAACAATGGCCTCTATGTGCACCTGGTAATTCACTGTCCAGGTGATAAATTTGGCAAGCTCAAAAATAAAATTGTCAAGCTCTAGGAGGTGATTTCTACCTGGATTGGCTATAGATCTGTATTATTTTCAACAACATACTTAAAATTATTTGTGGCCTCTCTATTTGGAGTAAATTAGTATTAAAATATATCTTGCATAGGAGAATTTCAAAACAATTGTGAAATAACAGATGAATAAAAATAAGGAAACATATCATCTTCATCAGATGCTACAGAACTGCAAATATATTTTCAGTATTAATTGCTGAATTTAAAAGGGATTTTAATGTATTTAGACCATATGCTTTTAAAAAAACTGCTACTTGATGAAATTAGAATGTGATATGAATGTCTTTTTGCCTGTGTAGATTTCTTAAGAAAAAAAGACAGTGGATAAGCACAATGTGAATTCACACCTATGAGATTCTGAGCATCAAAGGTAAGAAATGTTCTCAGGACACCTGGATGGCTCAGTTGTTTGAGAGGCTGATTTTGGCTTGGATCATGATCTCACAGTTGGTGAGTTTGAGAACTGAGAGGGCTCTGTGCTGCCAGCTCAGAGCCTGGAGCCTGCTTCAGATTCTGTGTCTCCCTCTCTCAACGCCCCCCCCCCCACACACACTGTCTCTCTCAAAAATAAACAAATAATTTTTAAAAAAAGAAAAAAACTACTTCCAAATTTTCAGTATCCCTCCAGAGTTTTCTCAATCAAGTTTCAGTCAAAATTAAGTTATAAACAGATTTCTCAATCTAGATCCTGGTTTTATTTCCTTTAATTTCCCATACTGAGTCTGGAAGACTCATGGATTAGCTGAATAGAAGGAGTTTACCATGCTCAAACACCTCGTTCCTAGTCAGAAATCTCAAAGAAGAAAAATTTGCCCCATCTCTTTCCTTGCCTCCCTTTGTTACTCTACTCTTACTTTTCAGGATCTGAGTCAAAAAGTGAGAGCAGAGAGCACTTAATACATCTTCTCTGACTTTTATCTCATATACACATTATTTTCACTTTGTCTCCTCTCTTATATATACTTTTTTTTTTAATTTTTTTTTAATTTATTTCTAGGAGAGAGAGAGAGACAGCATGAGCAGAGAAGGGTCAGAGAGAGGGAGTGACAGACTCTGAAACAGGCTCCAGGCTCTGAGCTGGCAGTCAGCACAGAGCCCAACGCGGGGCTCGAACCCACGAACCGCGAGATCCTCTGACCTAAGCGAAAGTCGGACGCTTAACCGACTAAGCCACCCAGGCGCCCCTCCTCTCTTATATATACTTTAATATGTCCCAGTGAAAGGATAGACAAGAGTGTACAAAATTGGAATTAACACACCATTAATATTGTTTATAATTTTCTTTATTTAAAGGAACTTTTATATTTTCGTTCACGACTGTTGGACAAACTACAGTATCAACGACTCTCATATCTCCTGGACCTGCAAAGGCATGTATGACTGGGCTGAATAAAGAAATCAGAACTATTCCCGACAACTTTTCTGAAAACCATGTCATCTAAACTTTCTGGAATTTCCTTTTTTTCTCTCTCTGTCAAAAAAATATAAGCCAATCAATATTGCTGGTCATAGATCAGGTAGCAATAAACGGATTTTTTTAGTTTCAATTGGCCATAATGAATAAAAGTTAAAAGAAAAGCATTTCTCTTTTCCATGCTCTTGGAGAGCACATAGAAATAAATCAAGCTCAGTTTTGAAAATCAAAATGAATCACAAAAGGCAACAAATATAAGGAGCTGTGAGAAAGATCTATCACTATAAAATGAAATATAAGAACCGGCCTCAGGCACCTGTCCTCCCTCAAAGAGAATTCAATTTATAAATTCCACCCTGATTTAGGCTGCTTTCAAGGGTTAAAAGGAAAAATTAAATCACCTATCTATATCAGTTTTAACTGGAAGGATTTTAGGGTTTTTTACAGATTTGTTTTGTATTGATTGGATTAATAGGAAAATTATTCAGTATCAGATTTCTTCTGTATGTGTAAACATAATCTAAAAACATAAAACGATTTATTCTAGCATATAGTTTCACCATAAAAGTTGTATATTACTTAAGGCATGCTTTTTTATATGACTCCCAAAATGATATGATATTTAAGTAAATCTTAATAAGACAAGTCTGTAAACCTTGGACATAATTTTGATTGATTAATTTCAAAAAGGGCAAAAAAATTTGGGCCTCTTTCTCATCCTTTCATTCTAGAGTAGGAAGTCCAACATATTGATTCATAACTTAGGGATGTATGTTAATTTGGCCTGGTTTTTTCATTTAAAAACTTGCAGGGATTCAAAACCTTAGTCTCCTCATAAGTGAAATAGGGCAAAACTGATCTTTCATTTTTTAATTAGGCTTAAGAGGAAAAATACCTTTGGATTGCTAAGTACAGTGTCCTTGTTAATTACTGATCAACTAAATGATTAAATAGCTATGAAACACACCAAAAATAAATAAAACAAATGAACAAAAGATCAGGTGAGAATGACAAGCAAACAAATACCCTCAGTTACAAAATACATTTGATTTTCATCACCTGAGCCTGAGAGAATACACACACACACACACACACACACACACACACACACTATATAGATATATACATATATATATATGTATGTATGTATATTCTCACATATATACATATATATTCTCCACAAAATAAAACTATCAATCCACCAACACAATTCTATATTTGGATCCAGGCATGCTTTGGTTTGCTTATAGGAAAACATTTTCTATGTAAATGAATTGCTTCTTCTGAATCTGTATTCTTGTATGTATAATGCATACAAAATAGCTAGAATTCAGCCAATAATAGCATATTATCTCACAGGCCCGACCTTCATTAAGAACGATGCAGAACAGCATTATAATGTGTGAAGAGTAATTTAAATTATGACTTTTTCGATGGAATAATAAGAATTTGTCATATTTATAACAAGTACAGACTCAGTAATAACAACAAAATAACATTCATCTCTAAATCATCCCATAGCTAACAACAAAAGATATTTTCATTGGTAATTAGGGTTTAGGAAGTTGAAAGTAGGGGAAGAGTAGGAAGAATGATTTGGAAAACATATATTTTCATTTTAGATTGATAGTTTTTTAAGAGGTAGAGTTGAAGTCCTTATCTTCTTTTCTACTTATGTTTTTCCTAGAGTTAGCCTACCTGCTCCCTAGTCTTCCAATTTGGGTTCCAATCTCTGTAGCTTGGTGTTAATACTAAATAGATCATCCATATTTGAATACATTGCAATAAGTAAAGCCACTTGAAATCAAATAACATTTTTCTGGGCTTAAATTATAGCTTAGATTTACCACTAGGTATTTGCTGCATTTCTTAAAATTTACTTTCTACACAATTTCACCAAAAGTTCTTGAACCTTTGAGTGATTAGTACTGGAAGAGAGGACTCTAACACTTTTTTTATGTGGTTAGGGGTTCAAAGAGATAGTAAGGAGAACAACATTTAAATATGTCAAAATTAATTTTCCCCTGCTGGGAGATTGCAGCCCATGCTTTTCCTAAAGAAAGATTGAATTACTAACTGAGCTTTTGGTGTTTATTTTTACTATTGTGTTTAAATGTTGTTGAACAAACACTTAAAGGGCAGAAACACAGCTATGTACTTTACCATTGTTCCCTGTGGCTTCTGACATGTCTTCCCAGCCACTCTCCTAGATTCAGCTGTCTTATAGCCCTGAGTGACCCCTGGGAGTAAATATGTAAATTAGGCAAAGCTTGTAATTCTCCATTTTCAATATTTTCCTATAGGTCCAAGCAGGACAGACTGACTTTATTGTCTGGCCCTGGGATCCTGTAGCTAGGATACCAGATTCATTTGATTCCATACATTCAACAAATAAAGCTTTAGGGCTTGCAATGAGCCAGGCACCATCTTACAAGACATTGAGCATTGAGCAATGAATATCACAGATTTCAGGAAACTTCCATCTCAGCCATGAAAGAAGGATGTTAAAATGAAACTGGCCCTGAGAGAGAAAGACTTTATTTGATTTTTGTGACCTACCCTGCAAACTCTTCCAAAATTTTTATCCCATCTCTAAAACTCTATTTTTTAAATATTTGGTTTCAACTGGTTGGCATGAAGTATCTGGTACTTATAGACAAAAATTTCCAAAGAACAAAGTAGAAGTTCACTGCTTTTGGAAATCTGACATTATAAAGTTATATGAACATTGAAACTTCTTCTCTGTTCTATTCACTTTTTTAATCTATGCATCATGAGAATATGCGTTACATGTATTTCCTACTGAAATTTAAGTTTCATTTATTAGCCCTTTTTTAATTATTACAAGAGCTTGAGAACTTGAGAACATTGGTGAGAAAGGATGATTGGTATAGTGAGCTTCTGGCTTTAATAAATTTGTAATCCACAGGACATTTTCTAAATTCATGAAATAGATTTACATATTTCCTATTCTGACATGTAATAGTAAAATAAGGTTTTTACCTACATCCAATCTACTAAAGGGTAGAACAATAAACTATATATACTAATAACTAAATCCTCATACAAAATAATAAAAAGATCAAATTGTATCAAATAAAAAAATAATTTAGTGAGTCCTAACCTATACAGAGTGCTCTGTGAGTTCCTTTAAAGTGTTCATAATAACTTAAAAAAAAGTCATCTTCTCCAAGGACCTAACAATCGATTTGGGCAGCCTAGATTTGTACATGAAAAATGAACAAGGGAGGATTTAGATATCATTTCAGAACACAAATAACTTTCAAGAACACAGAAAGATTTTCTTGTAAAGCTCATAATTAATTACTGAATTAAGTATAGATTGCAAGAGTTAGGCATTTTGGAAAGAATCTTTCACAAGATTTTGACTTCTTTATATTTTCATACATTATCTTTTTTCTCTAAATAATTACATAATATGTAATTATTAAGGAAAAGTTGCAATGCTATTTAAAATGCAACATCCGTATATCACTATACTAGCTGGAGACCCATAGATTTTCCGTATCTTTCTTTCATACATGTTTGCTTATGTGTGTATAATCTTCCTGTATGTGAGTATGTAGCTTTTCCAGATAGAATGAAAGAACAACCAATACACTTAATCCCCAATTTTTAAACTTGTCTCCAAATTTTAAGCTTATCATTTTGAATTTAAATATTGATAAACATTGATTGGATATTGATAAACATCAGAGATCATTCGTATTATCTGAAAAGACAGTTATGTGTGTCTTCCATGCTTTTGGATGCTGAAAATAAAATGAATAAGAGAAATTCTAAACATATTGAGTAGCCTGTGATTTGAAGATACGGTGTGAAATAGGATTAGGAAAGCTTGCTTTTCATAATCTAGTGCAAAATGGAAGGCAAGTTAAAATGTTTGAGCTTTGGAGAAGTGTCTGTTCATATCTTCTGCCCATTTCTTCACTGGGTTGTTTGTTTTTCGGGCGTGGAGTTTGGTGAGTTCCTTATAGATTCTGGATATTAACCCTTTATCTGATATGTCATTTGCAACTATCTTTTCCCATTCCGTTGGTTGCCTATTAATTTTCTGGGTTGTTTCCTTTGCTGTGCAGAAGCTTTTAATCTTGATGAGGTCCCAACAGTTTATTTTTGCTCTCGATTCCCTTGCTTTTGGGGATGTGTCAAGTAAGAAGTTGCTGCGGTGGAGGTCAAGGAGGTTGTTTCCTGCTTTCTCCTCTAGGGTGTTGATAGTTTCCTGTCTCACG